>NC_057806.1:78117226-78117789 GCF_018294505.1 Triticum aestivum | reverse complement strand
CCACAAGTGACGTGGGCGTCGAAGCCCACGCCACTTGTGGGACGTGGATGTAGTGTCCGACACCGACGGTACATGTATCTCACACCGACGATACTTTCTATTTAGGGTTTCTCCTCTACCGCTCGGCGACCCTCGACGACCCTCGTTCCCGATAAAATAAAGAGGAAGAAGAAGAAAAAAAAAGAGGAGAAGAAAGAATAGAGGAGAAGAACTCCTCTATTCTTTCTTCTCCTTTTTTTCTTCTTCCTCTTCTTTTTTTATCCTCTTCTTCCTCTCGTGTTCGACGACCCTCGACCCCTCAGCGACCCTAGACCCCCTCTCGACCCCCTCATGTTGAAGTTATCGGGTAGGGGGTATATCGACAACGACATACCCAATACATACATACATACATACATGCATACATATCACATGCATCCATACATATATGAACAAAATTAATATCTACTAATTAACAACCTAAATAAAAAACTAATACATATAGGAAGAAGAAGAAAAAAGAAGAGAAGAAAGAATAGAGGAGAAGACTTCCTCTTCTTCCTCTCCTCTTCTTCTCCCTCTTC
>NC_057806.1:78116293-78117056 GCF_018294505.1 Triticum aestivum | reverse complement strand
AAATATATATTCTATTTTTCTCTTCTTCTCCTCTATTCCTTTCTTCTTCTCCTCTTCTTTTTCTTCTTTTTTCTTCGTCTTATTTATTTCTCCTCGTCTTCCTCTCCCCTCTCGGGGACCCTCGACCCCTAGGCGACCGTCGACCCCTCTCTTTTTTTTCTTCCTCTTCTTTTTTATCCTCTTCTTCCTCTACCGCTCGGCGACCCTCGTGGACCCTCGTTCTCGATAAAACAAAGAGGAAGAAGAAGAAAAAAAAAGAGGAGAAGAAAGAATAGAGGAGAAGCTCCTCTATTCTTTCTTCTCCTCTTTTTTTCTTCTTCCTCTTCTTTTTTATCCTCTTCTTCCTCTCATGTTCGACGACCCTCGACCCCGATAAATTTTTTTCCTGATAACATTTTTTTCTCCAAGAGAGTTAGTGTTCCCGAGTGAACCGGAGGGGGACATTGGTCATATCAGATTCGTCATATTTTCTACGAATGTTCTATATACATATATCCATCGATATCATTCCATACATACATAGACATGCATCTACATTATATATGAACAAAAAAATATCAAAATTCATCATACATACATCTACAGTATTATACAAATTAAGGAGCAGGGAAGGAAGGAAGGGGGGATGATGGGGCGGTAGCTACCTCTCCCAGAGGGATCGGGGAGGAGACGCGGGCGGCCGGCGGCGGGGGCGACGGCGACGAGGATGGGCTCGGGGTCGGCGAGGGCGAGGGCGACGGCGGGGCACGCTCGGGGGTGGCGG
>NC_057806.1:78104396-78116195 GCF_018294505.1 Triticum aestivum | reverse complement strand
GCGTCATCGGGGTGGGATCGAAAAAACTGAACCAAAATTTTCACAAGTGTGGCTTATATAGATGGAGCATTGGTCATGGTTCGTGGCACGAACCGTGACCAATGCCCCCTTTAGTCCCGGTTGGTGCCACCTATCGAGACCAAAGGCCTCTTTTCAGCAGCCTAAAGGGCGGGAAGCGGTGGCCTTTGGTCTTGGTTGATGGCACCAACTGGGACTAAAGGGGGGCATTGGTCACGGTTGGTGCCACGAACCGTGACCAATGCCCCCCTTTAGTCCCGGTTGATGCCACCAACCGGGACCAAAGGCCTTGTGCGGCTGCAGCGTCGAAAGTTTAGTCCCACCTTGCTAGTTGAGAGGGGTGCGCAGTGGTTTATAAGCCCCACTTCCGCACCCCTCTCGAGCTTCTCTCCATTGCAGGCTTACGGGCCTAATTGTCACTTCTATGCATGTGGGCCTACTGGGCCTCCTGCGGGCCTGAATCCTGGCCCTTTGATGGGTTTCTAGTCGTATTCAGGCCATGGGGGCCCAGTAGGTGGCATTTTTTTTGTTTTTTTGTTGCTTTATTTATTTTATTTTCTTTCGTTTTGCTTTATTTTTTAATTCTTTATGCTTTTAGTTTTAGAAAAATTATAAACTTTTTGTTAATGCCATTAGTTTTCAAATTTGAAAACACTTTTTTTGTTTTTTTTGTTTTCTTTGTTGCTTTATTTATTTTATTTTGTTTCTACTTACAACAAAATACTTATTGTTGCTATTTTTTCCAGTTTTTTTGTTTTGTTTTCTGCATTATTTGTTATCTTTTGTTTTTTGCTTTATTTTTTTATTCTTTTTGCTTTTAGTTTTAGAAAAATTATAAACTTTCTGTTAGTGCCATTTTATTTTGTGATTAACTTTACTATAAAAATAATTTTTTTTCTGTTATTTTGATTTGTTTTTTGCATTATTTATTTTCTTTTGTTTTTTGCTTTAATTTTTAATTCTGTTTGCTTTTAGGTTAGCAAAATTATAAACTTTCTGTTAATGCCATTAGTTTTAGAAAAATTATAAACTTTCTGTTAGTGCCATTAGTTTTCAAATTTGAATAGTTAAAATTTGAATTCTTTGAAAATTGTTTGAATCACAAGTTTGTGATTAACTTACTAAAAAATGAGAATAGATGCGCTTATAGAGAAAATTCAACCTAAATTCATAGTAAATTTCTATGAATTTCAGAGAAATTCACTATGAATTTAGGTTAAACTTTTCTCTATTAGGGCATCTATTTTCACTTTGAGAGGAGCTCAACAAGGCAGAGAGGGAAGGGCTTATAAACCGGTGTGAGCCCCCTTCGGTTGGCGAGGTGGGACTAAACTCTGCCCGCAACAAGGACCAACCCTTTAGTCCCGGTTTGTGGCACAAACCGGGACTAATGGTCATGGGCCAGGGCGAGGAGCAAAATTATAAACTTTCTGTTAGTGCCATTAGTTTTAGAAAGTTGAAAGTTGAAAGTTGGCATGGGCCAGGGACTAATGGTCATGGTATTACGAGGGCCGAACCATAAGACATGAAAGCATTTCAAATGAACTCTGAAAAAGTTGAAAGTTGGCATGGTATCATAATTTCACCCACATAGCATGTGCATGTACAAAACGGACAATGGTAGCATGTTCGTGTGTTACAAAGTTGGCATGGTATCATCATAATAGTTGCGGGAGAAAGTCTTCACTTTTTCTTCGCTTGTGTCATTTGCTTATTGCGCCGTAACCATGGATAATCTTCATTTTTTATCAGGATGCTTGGGTCAGCCTTGACATTGAAGGGAGGAATTTCATGAAACTTTTCATAATCTTCGGACATGTCTGTCTTGCCGTCCACTCCCAGGATGTCCCTTTTTCCTGAAAGAACTATGTGGCGCTTTGGCTCATCATATGATATATTCGCTTCCTTATCTTTTCTTTTTCTCGGTTTGGTAGACATGTCCTTCACATAGATAACCTATGCCACATCATTGGCTAGGACGAACGGTTCGTCAGTGTACCCAAGATTTTTCAGATCCACTGTTGTCATTCCGTACTCTGGGTCTACCTGTACCCCGCCGCCTAACAGATTGACCCATTTGCACTTAAACAAAGGGACCTTAAAATCAGGTCCGTAGTCAAGTTCCCATATGTCCACTATGTAACCATAATATGTGTCCTTTCCGCTCTCGGTTGCTGCATCAAAGCGGACACCGCTGTTTTGGTTGGTGCTCTTTTGATCTTGGGCGATCATGTAAAATGTATTCTCATTTATCTCGTATCCTTTGTAAGTCAATACAGTCAAAGATGGTCCCCTGGACAACAAGTACAACTCATCACAAACAGTGTTGTCACCTCTGAGACGTGTTTCCAACCAACTGCTGAAAGTCCTGATGTGTTCACATGTAATCCAGTCGTCGCACTGCTCCGGGTGTTTGGAGCGTAGACTATTCTTGTGTTCATCGACATACGGGGTCACCAAGATAGAGTTATGTAGAACTGTGTAGTGTGCTTGAGACCAAGAATATCCGTCCCTGCATATTATTGAGTCTCTTCCAAGAGTTCCTTTTCCAGTCAGTCTCCCCTCATACCGCGATTTAGAGAGATCTATCTTCTTAAGGCCAGGAATGAAGTCAACACAAAACCCGATAACATCCTCTGTTTGATGGCCCATGGAGATGCTTCCTTTTGGCCTAGCGCGGTTACGGACATATTTCTTTAGGACTCCCATGAACCTCTCAAAGGGGAACATATTGTGTAGAAATACGGGCCCTAGGATGACAATCTCGTCGACTAGATGAACTAGGACGTGCGTCATGATATTGAAGAAGGATGGTGGGAACACCAGCTCGAAACTAACAAGACATTGTGCCACATCACTCCTTAGCCTTGGTACGATTTCTGGATCGATCACCTTCTGAGAGATTGCATTGAGGAATGCACATAGCTTCACAATGGCTAATCGGACGTTTTCCGATAGAAGCCCCCTCAATGCAACCGGAAGCAGTTGCATCATAATCACGTGGCAGTCATGAGACTTTAGGTTCTGAAACTTTTTCTCTGGCATATTTATTATTCCCTTTATATTCGACGATAAGCCAGTCGTGACCTTCATACTGAGCAGGCATTCAAAGAAGATTTCTTTCTCTTCTTTCGTAAGAGCGTAGCTCGCAGGACCTTTATACTGCTTCGGAGGCATGTCGTCTTTTTCATGCAAATGTTGCAGGTCCTCCCGTGCCTTAGGTGTATCTTTTGTCTTCCCATACATGCACAAGAAGCCTAGCAGGTTCACGCAAAGGTTCTTCGTCACGTGCATCACGTCGATTGAAGAGCGGACCTCTAGGTCTTTCCAGTAGGGTAGGTCCCAAAATATAGATTTCTTCTTCCACATGGGTGCGTGTCCCTCAGCATCATTCGGAACAGCTAGTCCACCGGGACCCTTTCCAAAGATTACGTAGTGTAAATCATTGACCATAGCATGTACGTGATCACCGGTACGCATGGTGGGCTTCTTCTGGTGATCTGCGTCGCCTTTGAAATGCTTGCCTTTCTTTCGACATTGATGGTTGGTTGGAAGAAATCGACGATGGCCCAGGTACACATTCTTCCTGCATTTGTCCAGGTATATACTTTCAGTGTCATCTAAACAGTGCGTGCATGCGTGGTTTCCTTTGTTTGTCTGTCCTGAAAGGTTACTGAGAGCAGGCCAATCGTTGATGGTCACGAACAGCAATGCCTTAAGGTTAAATTCCTCATGTCTGTGCTCATCCCACGTATGTACACCGTTTCCATTCCACAGCTGAAAAAGTTCTTCAACTAATGGCCTTAGGTACACATCAATTTCGTTGCCGGGTTGCTTAGGGCCTTGGATGAGAACTGGCATCATAATGAACTTCCGCTTCATGCACATCCAAGGAGGAAGGTTATACGTACATAGAGTCACGGGCCAGGTGCTGTGATTGCTGCTCTGCTCCCTGAAAGGATTAATGCCATCCACGCTTAAAGCAAACCATACATTCCTTGGGTCCTTTGCAAACTCATCCCAGTACTTTCTCTCGATTTTTCTCCACTGCGACCCGTCAGCGGGTGCTCTCAACTTCCCATCTTTCTTTCGGTTATCACTGTGCCATCGCATCAACTTGGCATGCTCTTCGTTTCTGAACAGACGTTTCAACCGTGGTATTATAGGAGCATACCACATCACCTTCGCAGGAACCCTCTTCCTGGGGGGCTCGCCGTCAACATCACCAGGGTCATCTCGTCTGATCTTATACCGCAATGCACCGCATATCAGGCATGCATTCAGATCCTCGTATGCACCGCGGTAGAGGATGCAGTCATTAGGGCATGCATGTAACTTCTCCACCTCCAATCCTAGAGGGCATACGACCTTCTTTGCTGCGTATGTACTGTCGGGCAATTCGTTATCCTTTGGAAGCTTCTTCTTCAATATTTTCAGTAGCTTCTCAAATCCTTTGTCAGCCACAGCATTCTCTGCCTTCCACTGCAGCAATTCCAGTATGGTACCGAGCTTTGTTTTCCATCTTCGCAATTGGGGTATAACCCTTTTTTGTGATCCTCTACCATGCGATCGAACTTCAGCTTCTCCTTTTGACTTTCGCATTGCGTCCTTGCATCGGCAATGACCCGGCGGAGATCATCATCATCGGGCACATCGTCTGGTTCCTCTTGATCTTCAGCAGCTTCACCCATTGCAGCATCATTGGGCACATCATCTGGTTCCTCTTGATCTTCACCAGCTCCCCCCATTGCGGCATCACCGTATTCAGGGGGCACATAGTTGTCATCGTACTCTTCTTCTTCGCCGTCTTCCATCATAACCCCTATTTCTCTGTGCCTCGTCCAAACATTATAGTGTGGCATGAAACCCTTGTAAAGCAGGTGGGAGTGAAGGATTTTCCGGTTAGAGTAAGACCTCGTATTCCCACATTCAGTGCATGGACAACACATAAAACCATTCTGCTTGTTTGCCTCAGCCGCATCGAGAAACTCATGCACGCCCTTAATGTACTCCGTACATCCATTGCCGGTTCATCTGCGTGCATTATATATAATTAAGTGTCCAAATTAATAGAAGTTCATCATCACATTAAAACCAAAGTGCATACATAGTTCTCATCTAACAACATATAGCTCTCTAGAGCATCTAATTAATTAAACCATACATTGAAACTATGTAAAACATTTCAATGTGAAAACAAATGCGATCATAATCGCAACCAAGGTAACAATTGATCCAACGGCATAATGATACCAAGCCTCGGTATGAATGGCATATTTTGTAATCTTTCTAATCTTCAAGCGCATTGCATCCATCTTGATCTTGTGATCATCGACGACATCCGCAACATGCAACTCCAATATCATCTTCTCCTCCTCAATTTTTTTATTTTTTCCTTCAACAAATTGTTTTCTTCTTCAACTAAATTTAACCTCTCGACAATAGGGTCGGTTGGCATTTCCGATTCACATACATCCTACATAAATAAAATCTATGTCACGTTGGTTGGCATAATTTTCATAAACAATAAATAAACCAATAGTTATAAAGATAATATATATACCACATCCGAATCATAGACAGGACGAGGGCCGACGGGGGCGGATACCAAAACCATCGCACTATATAAGATGCAATAATAAAAGTAAGAAAATAATACAAGTATCTATGTAAACATACAAGTAAGAATATTTTTCCTTTCAGAAAGAAGATAAGAACAAGAGGCTCACCACGGTGGTGCCGGTGATGAGCTCGGCGCGGGTCATCGACGGCGGTGAAGACGGGGACGGGGCGTGACGGACCGCTAAACCTAGACAAATATTATGGAAAATGGAGCTTGGAGGTCGAGCTTGGAGAGGAGAAAGCTTAAGTAGTGTGGCTCGGGCATTCCATCGAACACCTTGTGTGCATAGGAGGTGAGATAGAGCACCACCAAGCCCTCTCCCCCTCGGCCAGAGAAAAACAGAGCACTGGGGTGCTTTGCTCGCGAGCGAGGGGTATATATAGGCACCTCATTGGTCCCGGTTGGTGACATGAGCCGGGATTAAAGGGGAGCCTTTGGTCCCGGTTCAAGCCACCAACCGGGACCAATGGTGGTGGGCCAGGAGCGAGGCCCATTGGTCCCGGTTCATCCCACCAACCGGGACCAAAAGGTCCAGATGAACCGGGACCAATGGCCCACGTGACCCGGCCGGCCCCTTCGGCTCACGAACCGGGACCAATGCCCACATTGGTCCCGGTTCTGGACTGAACCGGGACTAATGGGCTGACCCGGCCTGGACCAAAGCCATGTTTTCTACTAGTGATAATAAACATTTATCATGATATAAGGAAATATAAATAACAAATTTATTATTGCCTCTAGGGCATATTTCCTTTAGTCTCCCACTTGCACTAGAGTCAATAATCTAGTTCACAAAGTCATGCGATTTAACATCAATAGTTCACATCTTTATGTGATGAGTTCACATCTCGATGTGACTAACACCCAAAGGGTTTACTAGAGTCAATAATCTAGTTCACATCGCTATGTGATTAACACTCAAAGAGTGATCATGTTTTGCTTGTGAGAGAAGTTTAGTCTACGGGTCTGCAACTTTCAGATCCGTATGTATTTCACAAATTTCTATGTCTACAATGCTCTGCACGAAGCTACTCTAGCTAATTTCTCCCACTTTCAATATGTATCCAGATCGAGACTTAGAGTCATCCAGATTGGTGTCAAAGCTTGCATCGACGTAACTCTTTACGACGAACTCTTTTATCACCTCCATAACCGAGAAATATTTCCTTATTCCACTAAGATAATTTTGACCGCTGTCCAGTGATCTACTCCTAGATCACTATTGTACTCCCTTGCCAAAAACAATGTAGGGTATACAATAGATATGGTACATAGCATGGCATACTTTATAGAACCTATGGCTAAGGCATAGGGAATGACTTTCATTCTCTTTCTATCTTCTGCCGTGGTCGGGCTTTGAGTCTTACTCAATTTCACACCTTGTAACACAGGTAAGAACTCTTTCTTTGACTGTTCCATTTTGAACTACTTCAAAATCTTGTCAAGGTATGTACTCATTGAAAAAACTTATCAAGCGTCTTGATCTATCTCTAGAGATCTTGATGTTCAATATGTAAGTAGCTTCACCGAGGTCTTTATTTGAAAAAACTCCTTTCAAATACTCCTTTATGCTTTCCAGAAAGTTCTACATTATTTCCGATCAACAATATGTCATTCACATATATTTATAAGAAATGTTGTAGTGCTCCCACTCACTTTATTGTAAATACAGGCTTCACCACAAGTCTGTATAAAACTATATGCTTTGATCAACTCATCAAAGCGTATATTCCAACTCTGAGATGCTTCCACTAGTCCACAGATGGATCGCTGGAGCTTGCACATTTTGTTAGCACCTTTATGATTGACAAAACCTTTTGGTTGCATCATATACAACTCTTCTTTAAGAAATCCATTAAGGAATGTAGTTTTGACATCCATTTGCCAGATTTCATAAAATGTGGCAATTTGGTAACATGATTCGGACAGACTTAAGCATCACTACGATGAGAAAACCTCATCGTAGTCAACACCTTGAACTCTGTCAAAACCTTTTTCGACAAGTCTAGCTTTGTAGATAGTAACACTACTATCAGCGTCTGTCTTCCTCTTGAAGATCCATTTATTTTCTATGGCTTGCCGATCATCGGGCAAGTCAACCAAAGTCCACACTTTGTTCTCATACATGGATCCCATCTCAGATTTCATGGCCTCAAGCCATTTCGCGGAATCTGGGCTCATCATTGATGACCCACAAGTATAGGGGATCGCAATAGCTTTCGAGGGTAGAGTATTCAACCCAAATTTATTGATTCGACACAAGGGGAGCCAAAGAATATTCTCAAGTATTAGCAGCTGAGTTGTCAATTCAACCACACCTGGAAACTTAGTATCTGCAGCAAAGTGTTTAGTAGCAAAGTAATATGATAGTGATGGTAACGGTAACAAAAGAGTAATGAAAGCAAAGTAATGTTTTTGGTATTTTGTAGTGATTGTAACAACAGCAACGGGAAAGTAAATAAGCGTAAACCAATATATGGAAAGCTCGTACGCATCGGGTCAATGATGGATAACTATGTCGGATGCGGTCCATCATGTAACAGTCATAACATAGGGTGACACAGAACTAGCTCCAATTCGTCAATGTAATGTAGGCATGTATTCCGAATATAGTCATACGTGCTTATGGAAAAGAACTTGCATGACATCTTTTGTCCTACCCTCCCGTGGCAGCGGGGTCCTAATGGAAACTAAGGGATATTAAGGTCTCCTTTTAATAGACAACCGGAACAAAGCATTAGCACATAGTGAATACATGAACACCTCAAACTACGGTCATCACCGATAAGTATCCCGATTATTGTCACTTTGGGGTTAACGGATCATAACACATAATAGGTGACTATAGACTTGCAAGATAGGATCAAGAACTCTCATATATTGATGAAAACATAATAGGTTCAGATCTGAAATCATGGCACTCGGTCCTAGTGACAAGCATTAAGCATAGCAAAGTCATAGCAACATCAATCTCAGAACATAGTGGATACTAGGAATCAAACCCTAACAAAACTAACTCGATTACATGATAAATCTCATCCAACTCATCACCGTCCAGCAAGCCTACGATGTCATTACTCACGCACGGCTGTGAGCATCATGAAATTGGTCATGGAGGATGGTTGGTGATGACGATGGCGATGGATTCCCCTCTTCGGAGCCCCGAACGGACTCCAGATCAGCCCTCCCGTGAGGTTTTAGGGCTTGGCGGCGGCTCCGTATCGTAAAACGCGATGAAATCTTCTCTCCTATTTTTTTCTCCCCGAAAGCAGATATATAGAGTTGGAGTTAGAGTTGGGAGGTCTCCAGGCGGCCCACGAGGTAGGGGGCGCGCCCTAGGGGGGCGCCCCCACCCTCGTGGAAAGGGTGTGGGCCCCCTGGTCTTCATCTTTGGCGAGGATTTTTTATTTTTTATTGTAAGATATTCCGTGGAGTTTCATGTCATTCCGAGAACTTTTGTTTTCTGCACATAAAACAACATCATGGCAGTTTTGCTGAAAACTGCGTCAGTCCGGGTTAGTTCCATTCAAATCATACAAGTTAGAGTCCAAAACAAGGGCAAAATGTCAGGACCGGTTTTTCAGGATATTAATTTCCCAAAAGCGGCCCTTGTGCTCATCAGCCCCAGGATTACTGTTAGCTGATGAGACACCAACTTGTTACAGAAACGCCAAGCAAACTACAAAATATGTAGTACAAGACCATTCTGGCCTATGGGTACAACAATTGGTTTCTAGTGGTTGATGGCGGAAGCGGTTTGTGGATCATCAGCGTCTATGGGACTCCATTTCCCACAGGAACAGCTGACCAGGATAACTCCTATCTTCGTGATCCTGCTATCACCATTACGTAGGTTCCGAGGCTGTCATCGCAACGTTCCTTTCCACGCAAGAAATCTGGCCAAGACAATAGCCAGGGACAAGCTAGTGAGTACTTTGAATGTACTCGCAAACATTAAGAACACAGGTATAATATAGCCACTGATGATCATGCTTTGAAATATTCCATGATTACTTTGTCAGTCATAAATGAAGCTCATGATGCATGCAAGTAGGTTAATCATGTCATATATGAATATGCAATCAGCGAGTAGAAATAGAATGCACTGATCGGGTGTCTGAAGCGACGCCTCGAAAGGATAACAATATAAAGTATGCCTCAGTCGGGCGTCTAAGCGACACCACATAAAGGGCTTATAAGTAGATAAAATATCAAGCATGCCACAGTCGGGCATCTGTGTGACACCACATAAAGGGCTTATAAGCAAATGGAATGACAAGCATGCCACAGTCGGGCGTCTATGCGACACCACATAAAGGGCTTATATATACACATAATCACGATGAATATCCAGGAGGTAGAACCGTCCCAGAGATACCCAAAAATTCAAATAACATAAATGGTTAGTCCATAATAATAATAATCATAATCATCATACATCACAAGTCATGATCAATATTCTGGTTTAATAGTTTCTCCTCCGAAGGCCGACACTAAAACCGACGCTTGACCCATCCCAGACTGTAGTCCTTAACCATGGACACGGCTATTCGAATAGGTTCAATATCTCTGTAGAGGGTGTACTCTTTACCCACGAGTAACGGATTTCTTTAGTCCATCAGAACTAATTCCGTCTATAATCTTTTAGTCAAAAACACGCCTGACTTGCACACACCAGCTTAACCTTACACGTGTCTGGAATCACCCAGACACCTGTTAAGCAAAACTCTAAGTGGGGAGGCTACAACCTCGCGTAGCATGGGATCAAATTTTTATCGCGCACTCTAAGCGGTGGCCTCCCCTCTCGGTCCCAACCGGAAACACCCATGCCCTCGGACCAGGTGGCATGCCTACCAGCTACAACTGGTATCTTCCACCATGGCCTCTCTGTACGGTGTGTGCTAGGACAGGGGTTGAAAACTTACTGAACCGTACCCTACCTATGGCAGGGGCAAGTGGCAGCATGAAACAAGTATGGGGGTTACTGGAACAAGACTCGATCTACGGCCGACTCAGGAGGCTTAAGTATTTCCTGCATGGTTAGCTCAAGAATTATATTCCACAGCCATCAGACACAACCACCACTTATCATACCTCCCCCTGCCCTACCGGTCATAACCATCTCGACAAGGGAAAAGCTCGTGTCTACACAAGACAAAGACTTTCCTGAGTCCTTCCTGGTAGACATGAGAGGCATATGAGGGTGATTGCTATCACAAGCTTATCCATTTCCAACAGCAAGAATTTTCATTTATGCACGCAAGGTGTATGATCATATCGTCACAAACACATAACGGATACTCCGTGTCACGGTGGTGTTGTAACTGTATTAAACAACACACGATAATATTATGCCTGAGTTCAGAAATGCTTGCCTTCAAGGTGTGGAGAGGTGAGGTGCACTCCAATATTTTTTTGAAAGCTCTCTTCTCTCTCTCCAAAATCCTATTTCAAAAATAGGCAAATAACACATACTTTAAAAACAGTACAAAAGGTTATCCTAATTATTTTTCAAATAACTCT
The DNA here is from genome assembly GCF_018294505.1 of Triticum aestivum. Classification (NCBI taxonomy): domain Eukaryota; kingdom Viridiplantae; phylum Streptophyta; class Magnoliopsida; order Poales; family Poaceae; genus Triticum; species Triticum aestivum. Next base: position 78,105,031 of record NC_057806.1, on the reverse strand, counting down.
TAAAATAAACTAGGTGAAATTTGAGAGAGGTAGGAAAAAGAATCAATTCATTTGGACTTATATTTAAAAAGTTATAGCCAGTCAAAATTTTGGTCAAATTCTGTTTTTAAAATAAAACAGAAAAGAAAACATTTTAGATAAGAATACGCTTTCGAAACAGGGGATACGCACTTGGGGGTTTTACGCCTTCACTTATCCAGCGTGGACGGGCGCGTGGGTCACTAACAGTGGGTCCACGGGGCCCACTAGTCAGGTTTGACCAGTCGCCCCGCCTTCGTCCTCCTCTGGCCGAACAGAGGTGAGGGCTCCGGCGATCAACGCCGGCGAACGGCGGCTCCTCGAGGGCATCCGAGGCCAGGGATGGATCCGCCACTCCCAGGCGGTCCTCCCGGTGGTCGACTGGCCGGTGGGGACGGGGGGAATCGTTGGCGGCGAGCTCCGCGGCGGAGGGAGCTTCGGGCATGATTAGGGGATTTGTCTCCGGTGGCTCCCGATCAAAATTGAGCTTGGGGGTGGACTCACGTGATGAAGAGAGGGCCTCTGGTGAAGAGAGTGGAGAGGGGGAGGCCCTGGTGGCGCCGGAGTGAACGAGGCAGTGGCGGCGGCCGTGGTTGCCGGAGAAGAAGAAGACGACC
>NC_057806.1:78022593-78104065 GCF_018294505.1 Triticum aestivum | reverse complement strand
CGGGGCGGTTCCAATGATGGCCGAGGATAAGAACGCCGGCGACCACCATACTGTGCTGCAGGGCGACGTGGCGGCGACGAGGGCTTGCAGACAAGGCTGTGGATGAGCTCGAGTTGTTCAAGGGGGCAGCTGGCGAGCGCTGGTGGCTCGGGCGGCGCCGTCCACGGCAGAGGCTGCTGTGGCCACCTGTTAGCCGCTGTTGCTGACCTGACGGCGGCGCTGTTGGGCGCCAGGGGGGCTTGGCTGGTTCCTGCGAGTGGATGAGGTCGGGGGTGCGGCTCTGCAGGTGAGCAAGGGCCGGGGCGCGACGCGGCGACCCGAGCGCACGCACGTGCAAAACGCGCGCTCTGGGCGCGCCCAGAGCACGCACGGGACGTGCTCGACAATATGCCAAGGCATGCTAGGGGCCTCCAAACCACAAGGGAGTTAACAGGGTGAGGCAATAGGCTAGGTCAAGTCCATGGGACAAGCTGGTTTGGTCAGGGGATCAAGTTCACAATGTAATCTTGAAATCATGCCAAATCTGGTTGTGCACACAGGGTGTTTGACAAAATGCCAAAGGCATCTAGGCAATTCTTGGGTGGCCAAATTCTCCAGATCAGGGTCTCTTTAGTCGAAAGAGAGGGTGGTGAGGTTAGTTTGACAAAATCAGAAACTTGTTAGTGCAAGTTTTGCAAAACATCAGTTTTGGACAGAAAGAAAAAGGCATGGTTTCATGATCCAGAAATCTTCCAATGGGTCCCTTCTTCTGGACTTAAGGGTTTTGCAAGGTGGGCTATAAGCAGGAGAAAACTCAAGGGTACTAGAGCAAATTAAATTAGGGTTGCTGTAGAAAAAGCCAAACTGGACCAGAAAGCAAAAGAGGTTGATTCACTCAAATTTTTCAAAGAACACCACTGGGTTTTTGCATAAAGTTGAATTACATACCACTACTAATATCCCACAATTTTGGTGGAAGCTAGAAAGAAATATTTAAATGGGTTGTAGTGCAAAATTGCCCACTGGACCAGATTTGAAAACTTGGAGTAGAGCTCAAAATATTAAGTGAATGAATTATATTTTTCCATAAAAGTGATTCAAAAACATCACATGACATCTCCAATTTTTGGTTGGAATTTTAGATAAATATATCAAGAGGTTGCAGTGCAAATTGGGTCTTGAAACTTAAAAAACATTTCAAGGAATAAATCTCAGGGAGAATTAGTTATGCAATTAAATCCACTTTTAAGAGAAATATTTTTCTCGAGGGAGAAAACAAGTCCAGTAATATATTTGGAAACTTTCACTTGGGATATCCATAAAAATCCAAGAAAGGATGGTACTGAAATCAAAGAAAACCCAGAAAAATGAAAAGTTTAATTTTCCTGGCAAAATTTTAATTAGTAAAACAAGGTTAAAATTTTGGGGTGTCACAACACTACCCCCCTTAAGAAAAAATCTCGTCCTCGAGATTTGCTAATGGTTGCTTTATAAAAAAATATAAGCAATAAAATGTGGCTACAGTGAGAGGGCAATAAGTGGTGTAAAACCACAGTGTGGAACACTGGCGCTGCATGGAAAAATCTACGGTTAGGGGGAAAACGAGAGATTTTTACGTTGGATACAGTAGCTGGTCGTACCCGAGAGCACAGTGCTCTCCCTGGCTGACAGGTGGACTCGGGGTCTACTGTCAGTCTCTTCTTCTTCCTCTGGTTCTCTCTTCTTCCTCTCTCCCACGCGCTTTCCCGTGCTTTCTCCACCGGCGATGTTTAGCACGTAGGGCATCTAGGCCGTACCGTGGTAGTGCGCGGCGTGCTGGCTGTCGGTGCAGCGTGCACTCACCTCGCGGGCCAGCGTGCTGTCGGCACTACTCGCGGATTCGCCTCCGAACACCGGCGATCGGGTGACGAGCGGCGCTGGTGGACTTCGCCCATCGTACACCGAGTTCGAGCTATAAAACGGCCAGGTGCTTCTCTCTTCTTCCTCACATCTGGCCTCGCTTCTCCTTCTCCTTCTTCCTCCTCCATTTCCGTTTACAGAAGCTCGGTTGAGGCTCTAATGGCGGAGGCGATGCCGGACTGGTACGTGATCCTGGTGTGCGGAGGGCTGGCGGCATTGCTGGGACTCTCCGTGCTCCTGTGTGTTTTGATCCTCGATGATCGTCGTGATGCTGCCGCTCGAGTGTTGGCTCTCCGCGGTGGCGGTGGTCACGAGGAGTAGGTGTGGTGTCGGGTGCTAACTGTCGTTGGTGTGTGAGAGATAACTTGTACCCAGATGAATATCCACTAATCTCTCCTTCAGAGACTATGGTGGGTTAGGGGGATGATTAGCCAGATGCAACACAGTTATGTGGTGTTGCAAGTAGTGTATGTGTTCGAGTGGCTGTGGTTGTGAGTCGGCTGCCGTGGTGTTGCGTGAATAAAAAATCCATGTCGTGAGGAGATATATGCTGTAGCAACTTAGGGAAAGAAATCTCACTCCAGGATTTCTCGCGAGGAAAAAATTAGTTAATAAAAATTTACAGCGGCAAAAATTACTCATTACAATTGAAACCAAATGTTCATCTCATCGCACAAGGTTTAGAATAACACGCATGAGTTACAACACTTAACTAAATGCGAGAATACAAGAACATAGCAGTGACGTCTAGAATGAAAATGGCAACTGGACGGGGTCCCGAGAAAACGTCTCTGGTACTGTGGCGCACTCTTCTTCTATCGGGGGAAGTGGATTGATCAGTCGATGAACGCGTCTCTCCTGGCCGGGCCTCAGAGGTCTGCCAATGGCGATCTGAGGATTCAAATCAGCAAGGCTCTAGAGATAACCCATCACCCGCTGGGTCAAATGCTCTTGAGCGATGACATACTGGACAAGGTTGGCCAGTACTGGGTCTCTCTCAATTCGTCCACCGGGAAAAGATGTCACTTCCCCGGGTGCTGCGCGGCTCGAAAAGTAATAATACCCTCGTTCACTGGCATAGGGTACCGCGAATCAAAGGCAAACAATCGCTTCGTGTGCAACCGCTTCTATGGCCATCTGCGGAGTCGGCATAGATTTCCCTAGGAAGGAGACTTCCGTTGGGTCCTGATTTGAGTTTACGGGAGGGATGTGCACTACTGCCCAATATTTCGAGGCGGAAGAGGTGATCCTCGATTTGAGCAGCTCGTACTAGGGTGGCTGGGTAGAACCCATGGTACTGTAGGTAAAGTCCCACAATATTTTAACAAAACTACCCGGGGTTGCATCCGGGGTTCTCAGATAAATGTTAGGGCTCGGCATGGCAAGAAATGGTTGTGAGAATTGCGCACAAGATGAGGGGTACTCGGCAAGGTCACGAGGTGTCCCTTTTATAAAGCAACTGGGCTGGGTTATTTACCGCGGTGAAGGGCAACTAGTTTGCTGGTTCTACTCTCATGGGGGTCGGGGTCAAAGCCATAGATACACACATCTCACAAAAGTGACGTGTTACTGTGGGTGTCGTCGGGGTTGGTTTTGGTAGCTACGCCCAGAATTAAAAATGCAACCGTACATCAACACACTTATGCACAGCTACTTTTAAAATAGGGGCGCACATGCAGAAAACACTGTGGTAATACAAGATCACACAACTATAGGTTATGGACATATTGAGACTCGGTACTACTCGAGTGACTTAGTCTACCTCGTTTATATCTAAGCGGGTGTGCCTTGTGGATGCCGAGGCTTCTCCATTGGCCTCACCGTCGGGGTTAGCTAGAGGGGGTTGCGGAACTGCATGGTCGGGGTAGTGATGATGACCATCGCGGGGATTGTTGGCCACAATCCCGTTGGAGTGTGTTCCCAAAAGGCGACGAAGCACTTCTGGGGTCATCAAAGCACCTTGTTTGATGGCTGGGGCTGACCTCAAGGTCTCGATCGGTTGTCCGAACAGCACGACTGGGTTGTCGGCGTCGGGCTCAGCCTCTCTTCTTGCCGGGGCTCGGCGAACCAGTTATCCACGAGCTGCGATCAGATCAAGGGTGATTTGATCGAACAGTCCCTCTAGTGCACTTACATAGCGCACTAGATGCAATAATGCAGGATCCATCTTGTGGTCTTCGTTGGCAACTTGTGGTGGTCTACCATACCCGTCACGGCTGGGGTAGTAGTAGAAGGAGCGACAGTTAACTCTGGGCGACAAGTGCCGGAGTTGAACTATAGCTTCTCGGGCATCTAGTTGGATGGCTTGTGGCTCAAAGGAAGTTGTCCTTCCGGTGATCCTGTAGGGGCGTTCTGGCGATAGACCCCTAACATAGACGTGCACAGTGGCCCAAAATTGACGGCTCTCACCGCTCATGGACCCTTGGTACACAACATACTCCGGGGGCTCTACAAAGGCACGTCGGGTGAGGTTTGCTAGCACGGTCACGAAACCTCCAAGGTTGGTTGATGTGGTCTCATTGTGAACAATGGGGCCAGGCATTATGGCTTGGTGTGGGGTAGAGGCTGTGCTGTGCTGGGTTGAGGCTAGCGTGCCCTTTCATAGAAAAAGGGAACAGAGTCTTCCTTCGCATGCTTGCGAGAAAGACTATTTAGGGGCCGGTCACTGGCGTGTGACTGACAGGTTAGGCTGATAGGTTGGGCACCGACTACCAAAAGGTGTCGGGTCACTGTGAGGCTATCTTACACGAGAAGCTTGGCCAGGGTTTGGTTAAGGTCTGGTGGGTTGTTTTACCTAGGTTTTTCGATCTGGCTAAGATAGGATTAGCCAATGGTCAGCCTGGCTCTGATACCAAGTTTGTTAGGACCGGGTTTTTCGGGATATTAATTTCCCAAAAGCGGCCCTTGTGCTCACCAGCCCCAGGATTACTGTTAGCTGATGAGACACCAACTTGTTACAGAAACTCCAAGCAAACTACAAAATATGTAGTACAAGACCATTCTGGCCTATGGGTACAACAATTGGTTTCTAGTGGTTGATGGCGGAAGCGGTTTGTGGATCATCAGCGTCTATGGGACTCCATTTCCCACAGGAACAACTGACCAGGATAACTCCTATCTTCGTGATGCTGCTATCACCATTACGTAGGTTCCGGGGCTGTCATCGCAACGTTCCTTTCCACGCAAGAAATCTGGCCAAGACAATAGCCAGGGACAAGCCAGTGAGTACTTTGAATGTACTCGCAAACATTAAGAACACAGGTATAATATAGCCACTGATGATCATGCTTTGAAATATTCCATGATTACTTTGTCAGTCATAAACGAAGCTCATGATACATGCAAGTAGATTAATCATGTCATATATGAATATGCAATCAACGAGTAGAAATAGAGTGCACCGATCGGGTGTCTGAAGCGATGCCTCGAAAGGATAACAATATAAAGTATGCCTCAGTCGGGCGTCTAAGAGACACCACATAAAGGGCTTATAAGTAGATAAAATATCAAGCATGCCACAGTCAGGCGTCTGTGCGACACCGCATAAAGGGCTTATAAGTAAATAAAATAACAAGCATGCCACAGTCGGGCGTCTGTGCAACACCACATAAAGGGCTTATAAGCAAATGGAATGACAAGCATGCCACAGTCGGGCGTCTATGCGACACCACATAAAGGGCTTATATATACACATAATCACGGTGAATATCCAGGAGGTAGAACCGTCCCAGAGATACCCAATAATTCAAATAACATAAATGGTTAGTCCATAATAATAATAATCATAATCATCATACATCACAAGTCATGATCAATATTCTGTTTTAATAGTTTCTCCTCCGAAGGCCGACACTAAGACCGACGCTTGACCCATCCCAGACTGTAGTCCTTAACCATGGACATGGCTATTCGAATAGGTTCAATATCTCTACAGAGGGTGTACTCTTTACCCACGAGTAACGGATTTCTTTAGTCCATCGGAACTAATTCCGTCTACAGTCTTTTAGTCGAAAACACGCCTGACTTGCACAAACCAGCTTAACCTTACACGTGTCTGGAATCACCCAGACACCTGTTAAGCAAAACTCTAAGTGGGGAGGCTACAACCTCGCGTAGCATGGGATCAATTTTTTATCGCGTGCTGTAAGGGGTGGCCTCCCCTCTCGGTCCCAACCGGAAACACCCATGCCCCCGGACCAGGTGGCATGCCTACCAGCTACAGCCGGTATCTTCCACCATGGCCTCTCTGTATGGTGTGTGCTAGGACAGGGGTTGACAACTTACTGAACCGTACCCTACCTACGGCAGGGGCAAGTGGCAGCACGAAACAAGTGTGGGGGTTACTGGAACAAGACTCGATCTACGGCTGACTCAGGAGGCTTAACTATTTCCTGCATGGTTAGCTCAAGAATTATATTCCACAGCCATCAAACACAACCACCACTTATCATACCTCCCATGCCCTACCGGTCATAACCATCTCGACGAGGGACAAGCTCGTGTCTACACAAGACAGAGACTTTCCCGGGTCCTTCCCGGTAGACATGAGAGGCATATGAGGGTGATTGCTATCACAAGCTTATCCATTTCCAACAGCAAGAATTTTCATTTATGCACGCAAGGTGTATGATCATATCGTCACAAACACATAACGGATACTCCGTGTCATGGTGGTGTTGTAATTGTATTAAACAACACACGATAATATTATGCCTGAGTTCAGAAATGCTTGCCTTCAAGGTGTGGAGAGGTGAGGTGCACTCCAATATTTTTTTGAAAGCTCTCTTCTCTCTCTCCAAAATCCTATTTCGAGAATAGGCAAATAACACATACTTTAAAAACAGTACAAAAAGTTGTCCTAATTATTTTTGAAATAAATCTTAAAATAAACTAGGTGATATTTGAGAGAGGTAGGAAAAAGAATCAATTCATTTGGACTTATATTTAAAAAGTTATAGCCAGACAAAGTTTTGGTCAAATTCTGTTTTTAAAATAAAACAGAAAAGAAAACGTTTCTGATAAGAATACGCTTTCGAAGTAGGGGATACGCACTTGGGGGTTTTACGCCTTCACTTATCCAGCATGGACGGGCGCGTGGATCACTGACAGTGGGTCCACGGGGCCCACTGGTCAGGTTTGACCAGTCGCCCCGCCTTCATCCTCCTCTGGCCGAACAGAGGTGAGGGCTCCGGCGATCAACGCCGGCGAATGACGGCTCCTCAAGGGCATCCGAGACTAGGTATGGATCCGCCACTCCCAGGCGGTCCTCCCGGTGGTCGACTAGCCGGTGGGGACGGGGGGAATCGTCAGCGGCGAGCTCCGCGACGGAGGGAGCTTCGGGCATGATTGGGGGATTTGTCTCCAGCGGCTCCCGATCAGAATTGAGCTTGGGGTGGACTCACGTGATGAAGAGAGGGCCTCTGGTGAAGAGAGTGGAGAGGGGGAGGCCCTGGTGGCGCCGAAGTGAACGAGGCAGTGGCGGCGGCCGTGGTTGCCGGAGAAGAAGAAGACGATCCCTCTGGTCTTTCTACTGCTACGGCCGGATCAGTGAGGGAGTGTGGGAGGTTGCTTGAGGGTTTGGTTACCTCGGGGGGTCCTTATATAGCGATCGGGGGTGGTTCCGATGATGGCCGAGGATAAGAACGCCGGCGACCGCCGTACTGTGCTGCAGCGCGACGTGGCAGCGACGAGGGCTTGCGGACAAGGCTGTGGATGATCTTGAGCTGTTCAAGGGGGCAGCTGGCGAGCGCTGGTGGCTCGGGCGGCGCCGTCCACGGCAGAGGCTGCTGTGGCCGCCCGCTAGCCGCCATTGCCGACCTGACAGCGGCGCTGTTGGGCGCCAGGGGGGCTTGGCTGGTTCCTGCGAGCGAATGAGGTCGGGGGGTGCGGCTCTGCAGGTGAGCAAGGGCCGGGGCGCGACGCGGCGACCCGAGCGCACGCACGTGCAAAACGCGCGCTGTGGGCGCTCCCAGAGCACGCACGGGACGTGCTCGACAATATGCCAAGGCATGCTAGGGGCCTCCAAACCACAAGGGAGTTAGCAGGGTGAGGCACTAGGCTAGTTCAAGTTCATGGGACAAGCTGGTTTGGTCAGGGATCAAGTTCACAATGTAATCTTGAAATCATGCCAAATCTGGTTGTGCACACAGGGTGTTTGACAAAATGCCAAAGGCATCTAGGCAATTCTTGGGGTGGCCAAATTCTCCAGATCAGGGTCTCTTTAGTTGAAAGAGAGGGTGGTGAGGTTAGTTTGACAAAATCAGAAACTTGTTAGTGCAAGTTTTGCAAAACATCAGTTTTGGACAGAAAGAAAAAGGCATGGTTTCATGATCTAGAAATCTTCCAATGGGTCCCTTCTTCTGGACTTAAGGGTTTTGCAAGGTGGGCTATAAGCAGGAGAAAACTCAAGGGTACTAGAGCAAATTAAATTAGGGTTGCTGTAGAAAAAGCCAAACTGGACCAGAAAGCAAAAGAGGTTGATTCACTCAAATTTTTCAAAGAACACCACTGGGTTTTTGCATAAAGTTGAATTACATACCACTACTAATATCCCACAATTTTGGTGGAAGCTAGAAAGAAATATTTAAATGGGTTGTAGTGCAAAATTGCCCACTGGACCAGATTTGAAAACTTGGAGTAGAGGTCAAAATATTAAGTGAATGAATTATATTTTTCCATAAAAGTGATTCAAAAACATCACATGACATCTCCAATTTTTGGTTGGAATTTTAGATAAATATATCAAGAGGTTGAAGTGCAAATTGGGTCCTGAAACTTAAAAAAACATTTCAAGGAATAAATCTCAGGGAGAATTAGTTATGCAATTAAATCCACTTTTAAGAGAAATGTTTTTTTCTCGAGGGAGAAAACAAGCCCAGTAATATATTTGGAAACTTTCACTTGGGATAAAACTCCATAAAAATCCAAGAAAGGATGGTATTGAAATCAAAGAAAACCCAGAAAAATGAAAAGTTTAATTTTCCTGGCAAAATTTTAATTAGTAAAACAAGGTTAAAATTTTGGGGTGTCACACAAAAGTGTTTGGAAAAGTAGATACGACGGAGACGTATCAACTCCCCCAAGGTTAAACCCTTGCTTGTCCTCAAGCAATTCAGTTGACAAACTGAAAGAAATAAAGAAAAACTTTTACAAACTCTGTTTGCTCTTGTTGTTGTAAATATGTCAAGCTAGCATTCAAGTTTTCAGCAAAGATTATAACTAACCATATTTGCAATAATTCTAAGGTCTCATGATTACCCATATCAATAGCATAATCAACTAGCAAGCCATAATAATAAATCTCGGATGACAACACTTTCTCAAAACAATCATAATATGATATAACAAGATGGTATCTCGCTAGCCCTTTCTAAGACCGTAAAACACAAATGCAGAGCACCTTTAAAGATCAAGGACTGACTAGACATTGTAATTCATGGTAAAAGAGATCCAATCATAGTCACACCCAATATAAATTAACAATAATGAGTACAAATGACAGCGGTGCTCTCCAACTAGTGCTTTTTAATAAGAGGATGATGACTCATCATAAAAGTAAATAGATAGGCCCTTTGTAGAGGGAAGCAGGGACCAGAGCTCGGTTTTGAAATAGAGGTGAATAATATTTTGAGCGGTATACTTTCATTGTCAACATAACAACCAAGAGATGGTGATATCTTCTATGCTACACACATTATAGGCGGTTCCCAAACAGAATGGTAAAGTTTATACTGCCCCTCCACCAACAAACATCAATCCATGGCTTGCTCGAAACAACGAGTGCCTCCAACATGCATCAGGTCCCAGGGGGAGTTCTGTTTTGCAATTATTTTTGATTTAGTTTGCATAAAGCATGGGACTGGGCATCCCGGTGACCAGCCATTTTCTTGTGAGTGAGGAGCGGAGTCCACTCCTCTTGAGAATAACCCGCCTAGAATGGAAGATACAGGCAGCCCTAGTTGATACATGAGCTATTCGAGCATACAAAAAAGGATGATTATTTGAAGGTTTAGAGTTTGGCACATACAAATTTACTTGGAACGACAGGTAGATACTGCATATAGGAAGGTATAGTGGACTCATCTGGAATAACTTTGGGGTTTAAGGAATTGGATGCACAAGCAGTATTCCCGCTTAGTACAGGTGAAGGCTAGCAAAAGACTGGGAAGCGACCAGCTAGAGAGCGACAACAGCCATGTACATGCATTAAAATTAATAAACATTGGATGCAAGCATGAGTAGGATATAATCCACCATGAACATAAATATCGTGAAGGCTATGTTGATTTGTTTCAACTACATGCGTGAACATGTGCCAAGTCAAGTCACTTAAATCATTCAAAGGAGGATACCACCCCATCATACCACATCATAACCATCTCAATAGCATGTTGGCATGCAAGGTAAACCATTATAAGTCATAGCTAATCAAGCATGGCATAAGAAACTATGATCTCTAGTTGTCATTGCAAACATGTTTATTCATAACAAGCTGAATCAAGAACAATGAACTCATCATATTTACAAAAACAAAAGAGGTCGAGTTCATACCAGCTTTTCTCATCTCAGTCAGTCCATCATATATCATCATAATTGCCTTTCACTTGCATGACCGAACGATGTGAATAATAACAAGAGTGCACGTGCATTGGACTAAGCTGGAATCTGTGAGCATTCAATAAACAGGAGAAGACAAAGCAATATGGGCTCTTGGTTAAATCAACAATAAAGCATATAAGAGCCACTTCAACAATTTAATTACGGCCTTCTCCTATCGACTTCCTGAGGGAGTCCTGGATTAGGGGGTGTTCGGGTAGCCGGACAATACCTTCAGCCGAACTCCAGGACTATGAAGATACAAGATTGAAGACTTTGTCCCGTGTCCGGATGGGACTTTCCTTGGCGTGGAAGGCAAGCTTGGCGATGCGGATATTCAAGATCTCCTACCATTGTAACCGACTTTGTGTAACCCTAACCCTCTCCGGTGTCTATATAAACCGGAGGGTTTTAGTCCATAGGACAACTTCATCATACAACAATCATACCATAGGCTAGCTTTTAGGGCTTAGCCTCCTTGATCTCGTGGTAGATCTACTCTTGTACTACCCATATCATCAATATTAATCAAGAAGGATGTAGGGTTTTACCTCCATCAAGAGGGCCCGAACCTGGGTAAAACATTGTGTCCCTTGTCTCCTGTTACCATCCGGCCTAGACGCACAGTTCGGGACCCCCTACCCGAGATCCACCGGTTTTGACACCGACATTGGTGCTTTCATTGAGAGTTCCTCTGTGTCGTCGCTTTCAGGCCCGGTGGCTTCTTCGATCATCAACCACGATGGAGTCCAGGGTGAGACTTTTCTCCCCGGACAGATCTTCGTCTTCGGCGGCTTCACACTGCGGGCTAACTCGCTTGGTCACCTTGAGCAGATCGAAAGTTACGCCCCTAGCCATCAGGTCAGGTTTGGAAGCCTAAACTACACGGCTGACATCCGCGGGGACTTGATCTTCGACGGATTCGAGCCACAGCCAAGCGTGCCGCACTGTCTCGATGGGCACGATATAGCTCTGCCGCCGAACAGCGCCTTCGAGGCCGCACACACATCGGTTCCGACCATTGATTCGGAGCCCACTGCGCCAATCGAGGATCAGCGGTTGGACACTGCCTCAGGGGCTGCGATCTCAAAGGCGATCGAGCCGAACTCCAGCCCCGCACTCCACATGGCCCGTGACTCCGAGGAGCCGGATTCCTCTCCGAACTCCGAGCCCCCCGCGCCCCCGCCGATCGAATCCGATTGGGCGCCGATAATGGAGTTCACCGCCACGGACATCTTTCAGCACTCGCCCTTCAGCGACATCCTGAATTCTCTAAAGTCTCTCTCTTTATCAGGAGAGCCCTGGCCGGACTACGGTCAGCAAGGTTGGGATACGGATGATGAAGAAATTCAAAACCCACCCACCACCCACTTCGTAGCCACTGTCGACGACTTAACCGACATGCTTGACTTCGACTCCGAAGACATCGACAGCATGGACGATGATGCAGGAGATGAACAAGAACCAGCACCTGTAGGGCGTTGGAAGGCCACCTTGTCATATGGCATATATATGGTGGACACTCCAAAGGATGGAGATGGCGATGGAACAGCGATAGACGATACCTCTAAGAAACAGCCCAAGCGCCGGCGTCAGCGGCGCCGCTCTAAATCCCGCCAAAGCAAAAACGGTGATTCCGGCATGGGAGATAATACTACTCCGGATAGCGCCGAAGAACACCCCCTCCAGCAAAATTCGGCACAGGAGGACAGAGAAGCCAGCCCTCACGAGAGGGTGGCGGACCAAGAGGTAGAGGACGATAATTATACGCCTCCCTCTGAAGACGAGGCAAGCCTCGACGACGACGAGTTCGTCGTGCCAGAAGATCTTGCCGAACAAGAGCGTTTTAAACGCAGGCTCATGGCCACGGCAAGCAGCCTCAAGAAAAAGCGGCAACAGCTTAGAGATGATCAGGATTTTCTAGCTGACAGATGGACTGAAGTCCTTGCGCCCGAAGAGTATGAACTCGAACGCCCCTCCAAGAGTTACCCAAAGCGCAGGCTGCTACCCCGACTAGAGGAGGAAGCACCTACATCACCAGCGCATGACATGGCCGACCGGCCACCTCGTGGCCGCGACAGAGAGGCCTCTTGGCCCTCCACTCAAGCCATGCCCCGGCACCGCGTCAAGCATACTAAGGCACGGGAAAATGCGCCCGACCTGCGTGACATCCTGGAGGACAAGGCAAGGCAAACAAGATCGATCTACGGATCGCGCAGGCGCCCCACGGCACGTGACGGTGATCGTCACTCCAGACGCGATGAATCCGGCCGGGCCGAACTCAACAGACAAATCTCCTTCGAGCTGCGTCGTGATATAGCCCAATACAGAGGCGCCACACACCCACTATGCTTCACAGATGAAGTAATGGATCATAAAATCCCTGAGGGCTTCAAACCCGTAAACATCGAATCATACGATGGCACAACAGATCCTGCGGTATGGATCGAGGATTATCTCCTTCATATCCTCATGGCCCGCGGCAATGATCTACACGCCATCAAATACCTCCCACTCAAACTTAAGGGACCGGCCCGGCATTGGCTTAACAGCTTGCCATCAAACTCAATCGGTTCTTGGGAGGACCTGGAAGCCGCATTCCTTGACAACTTCCAGGGTACTTATGTGCAACCACCGGACGCCGATGACCTAAGCCACATAATTCAGCAGCCAGAAGAATCGGCCAGGCAATTCTGGACACGGTTCCTAACAAAGAAAAACCAAATAGTCGACTGTCCGGACGCAGAGGCCTTAGTGGCCTTCAAGCATAATATCCGTGACGAGTGGCTGGCCCAGCACCTGGGACAGGAAAAGCCGAAATCTATGGCAGCCCTCACGACACTCATGACCCGCTTTTGCGCGGGAGAAGACAGCTGGTTAGCTCGCAGTAACAACTTAACCAAGAACACTGGTAATTCGAATACCAAGGACAAAAGTGACAGGTCGTGTCGGAACAAACAAAAGCACCGCGTTAATAGCGACAGCAACGAGGATACGGTAGTTAATGCCGGATTCCGAGGCTACAAATCCGGTCAACGGAAACAGCCATTCAAAAGAAAAACTCAGGGCCCGTCCAGTTTGGACCGAATACTCGACCACTTGTGCCAAATACATGGCCCCCCAAAAAGCCAGCCAATCACACCAACAGGGATTGTTGGGTGTTCAAGCAGGCAGGCAAGTTAAGAGCCGAAAACAAAGACAAGGGGCTGCATAGCGATGATGAGGAGGAGCCCAGGCCACCGAACAATAGTGGACAGAAGGGATTTCCCCCGCAAGTGCGGACGGTGAACATGATATACGCAACCCACATCCCCAAGAGGGAGCGAAAGCGTGCGTTACGGGACGTATATGCGATGGAGTCGGTCACCCCAAAGTTCAACCCATGGTCCTCCTGCCCGATCACCTTTGATCGAAGGGACCACCCCACTAGCATCCGTCACGGCGGCTTCGCCGCATTGGTTCTAGACCCAATCATTGACGGATTTCATCTCACAAGAGTCCTCATGGATGGCGGCAGCAGCCTGAACCTGCTTTACCAGGATACAGTGCGAAAGATGGGGATAGATCTCTCGAGGATCAACCCACCAAAACAACCTTTAAAGGTGTCATACCAGGTGTAGAAGCCAACTATACAGGCTCAGTTACATTGGAAGTGGTCTAGGAATCCCCGGATAACTTCCGAAGCGAGGAGTTAATCTTCGACATAGTCCCGTTCCGTAGTGGCTATCACGCATTGCTCGGGCGAACCGCATTCACAAAATTCAATGTGGTACCGCACTATGCATACCTCAAGCTCAAGATGCCAGGCCCTAGAGGAGTAATCACGGTCAATGGGAAAGCTGAACGCTCCCTCCGAACGGTGGAGCACACGACAACGCTCGCAGCAGAAGTACAAAGCAGCCTCTCTAGGCAGTTCTCCAGTTCGGCCTTCAAAAAGCCGGACACTGTCAAGCGCGCCCGGAGTACCCTACAACAAGACCGCCTAGCATGTTCCGAGCTAGCATAGCAATGCGGCCCCAACCCTAGCCCTCGCGATATAGCGAAACCAGCGCTCCGCGTACATAACTACGCTCTTGAAATACCATGGGCACAGGGGAAGGGGCACTATCACGGCACGCCCGAAATACGGCTTAAAACGCACCAGGGGCTGCCGGATTCCTTCCTTTTTCTCTTACTCTCAGGACTCCATACTTCGGACGACCCATTCGGCAATTCAACTGCCGCAAAAACGATGCAAGATCCAGGGAAGCAGACAAGCCACGCCGCACTATGGAACTCCCAGGTGGTCTCTATTGCGAGCAGTATACCTGTTTTTTAATACAATTTCGCAGCCTACCCCTGGCCAGGACATGTTAAATAGTCCAATTTATTTTGCTTATCGCACTATTTGTATCGTTCTGCTTTCATAGCAGCCTTTCTATAAACAATGCATAGCTTTTTGTCTATTTTTTGCATTACCCTCTTTTTATATATATGTTTATTAATAACATGCTGCATCCGTACACTGTGGTACGGCAAAATACGCCAGGGGCTTCAGTACCCGTCAATATGGCGTGAGAAGTCCGTCCACTTTCACAAGTGTGGCACCCCGAACTTATAGCACTATATGCATCGGCTCCGAATCATGATTTGGGTCAATAGTTGGGTTTGCCCGGCTCCTATATTTTGGTGCCTTGCGTTCCGCTATATCGGCTAAGGTAGCACTAGGAGAACCACTGTGATTGTGCCCTAGTTGAGCTGGGCCGAGCACCTCAGTGGAGAAAGCTAAAAACTGACTGCCATGATGAGGCGAGAGACCGGTTGCTGTTCGAGAGGTTTTTCGAGTCCTTAAAGGCTTATGCTGCTTCGAGCGAGGAACTGGCTTTGTCCGGCCAAGGCGTGGATAGCGCCCCGAACTCGGTCTTCAGAATACTAGGGGCTTCGCTGAAATTTAAAATTATAGAGTTCTATGGCTAAGTGAGAGTGTTCAAGCATTATAGTCCGATTGCCTTGTTCGTTGTGCTGACCGCCTCCCTCGACGGACCCAATCATGGGAAAAAGAGCGCTCTGGTTTATCCCGAACACCCCAGCACTAGTGGCATGGGGGCAGAAGCCGACGACTGGCCATCTCTCAATTTTTTGATAAACGGCCGCACAGAAAGTAATATTTTAAATTCAAGCATTTCTTAGCGCATATGAACAAGTTTTCAGCGCACAGGATAACACGAGCGAGTTCATTCAAAAATTACATCCTTGGTACATTCATCCGCCACAAGGCGGGCACCAGCAAGAACATCCTTGTAATAGTTCTCGGGCTTGCGATGCTCCTTCCCCGGCGGCGGCCCATCCTTCACAAGCTTCTCACCGTCCAGCTTACCCCAATGCACCTTTGCACGGGCAAGGGCCCTACGGGCACCCTCGATGCAGACGGAGCGCTTGATGACCTCGAGCATTGGACAAGCCTCCACCAGCCGCCGCACCAGTCCGAAGTAGCTCCCAGGCAAGGCCTCTCTAGGCCACAGCCGAACTATGAAGCCCTTCAGGGCCTGTTCGGCCACCTTGTGGAGCTCGACCAGCTGCTTCAGCTGGTCGCTCAAGGGCACAGGGTGTCCGGCCTCAGCGTACTGAGACCAGAACACCTTCTCCGTCGAGTTGCCTTCCTCGGCTCGGTAGAATGCGGCGGCATCGGATACGCTGCGGGGAAGATCTGCGAATGCCCCTGGAGAGCTCCGGATTCAGGTAAGTAACAAGTAGTTTACTTTTATATGTCTGCTTTGCATATAGAATGCCTTACCTGCCGCTATCTTTTTCACCGCATCCAATTCCTGGAGGGCCTTCTGGGCTTCGGCCTTGGCAAATTTGGTAGTTTTAAGGGCCGCAGCAAGCTCGGACGCTCGCGTCTTCGAGTCGATCTCCAAACTCTCATGTTTCTGCATGAGAACCTGAAGCTCTTGCCGCACCTCGCCGACCTGCGCCTCAAATTTCTCCCGCTCGGTGCGCTCCGTGGCCGCTTTCTTCTCGGCCTCGGATAGCGCCTGCTTGAGGGTCGCCACCTCAGTTGTGGCCCCTACAATAAGTAGTATACTCCTGTCATTTTTTGCAATTGCGCCTTCCTATAGGCATTTTTTCTATAAGGTATTTCTTACCTTCTTTCTCCTCGAGCTGCCGTCTGGCAAGGCCGAGCTCTTGCTCGGTCCGCTCGAGGCCCTGCTTCAGGGCACCCACCTCCGCAGTCAGTGCGGCGGTGGCCAGCAGCGAAGCCTGCATACGTATATTGACTCCTTTTTAGTTAGGCTCCTGCGATATTTAATAGATCCTCTATTCGGCTTTTCTTTCCGAACGCCAAACAGAGCATCAGGGGCTACTGTCTATATGGTAATATTTTTACACATTTTTACTTACCTCAAAGCCTGTTAGAAGGCTAGCACAAGCTTCAGTCAGTCCGCTTTTGGCGGACTGAACCTTCTGGACCACCGTACTCATGATGGCACGATGCTCCTCGTCGATGGAGGCGCCCTTAAGCTCCTCCAGCAGATTATCTGGCGCCTCCGGTTGGACGGAGGACGCCAGCTCAGTAGGCTTGCTCCTCATGGCAGGAGTTCGCCTACTGCGGTCCGAAACCGTTGATGATTCCGGCGCAGTGTCCGGCTTAAAACTGGACTTGGAGCCCAGGGGGGTCTTGTCCCCTTCACTCCTGGAGTCCGGGAGGTTGCCTCGTGGATCCTCCTAGACCACCTCCTCTCGCCCCGGAGCTTGTCGCGACGCCACTTCGGCGTCATCCGCAGCACAGGGGGAAGCAGCGGGCGGAACTGAATTCACGTCCGATGAATCCAGGGAGCCGCTCGACGACTCGTCGAGCCCGTCCTTGGGCGGACTACATGATTATATCCGACATTAGGGAAAGCTGTGCAACAAAAGGAATATCACGAGTTACTCTGGTATCCGAACACTTACGATCTCGCCGGACGCTTGGCCCTGTCCGGCCACTCCTCTTCGTCCTCGTCAGTGTCGGGGACGTAGTCCGGCGGAGGGGTTTTCCTCTTCTTGGACTCCTCGGCCTCCCCTACTGGGGCGGCCTTCCTCTTCTTTCCTCCCCCCGCTGGAGGGGGAGAGGTTTCTTCTTCCTCCTCCTCGTCTTCACGGGAGGAGTGCATCTCGGACTCGTCGGACAACGAGTCTGACACCACCATATGCCGGGAACTCTTTCGAGTCCCCGTGGCCTTCTTCTTCTTGGACTTCTTCTCCGGCACCACATAAGGTGCCGGAACCAGCAGCTTCTCTAGGAGAGTAGGGGCTGGGTCTTCGGGCAAGGGAGCCGGACAGTTAATCTGTCCGGACTTCTCCCGCCAATCCTGTCAAAGGTGAGGGAGTTTAGATCCCGCATAGAGTCAAACTATGAAAAAACTTAACATCCTGTAAAAGATGGAAATATCTTACCTCGCCAGCAAGACGCTGCAAGCTGAATCCGCGGTTTTCGGAGGCAGATGTGGGAGCCTCGGCGCCTTTGGTTAGCCCCCTCCAGACATCTTCGTACATCGTGTCCAAGAGCCTGCTCAGATTTCGGTGCTGCGCCGGGTTGAACTCCCACAAATTGAAGTCCCATTCTTGACATGGAAGGATCCGGCGGACAAGCATGACCTAGATTACGTTGACAAGCTTGAGCTGCTTGTTCACTAGGGACTGGATGCATTTTTGCAGTCCAGTCAACTCTTCTTCGTCGCCCCACGACAAGCTCGTCTCCTTCCAAGACGTGAGCCGCGTAGGGGTCCAGATCGGAATTCAGGGGCTGCGATCCACTTCGGATTGCGTGGCTCGGTGATGTAAAACCACCCTGACTGCCACCCCTTCAAGGTCTCCACAAAGGAGTCCTCGAGCCATAGGACGTTGGCAATTTTGCCCGCCATGGCACCTCCGCACTCCGCCTGGTTGCCGTCCACCACCTTTGGCTTGACGTTGAAGGTCTTGAGCCGGAGGCCGAAATGGGAGCGAATGTAGAGGAAAGCCTCGCACACGATGATAAACACCAAGATATTGAGGATGAAGTTCGGGGCCAGATCGTGGAAATCTAGGCCATAGTAGAACATGAGCCCGCGGACAAATGGGTGGAGAGGAAAACCCAGTCCGCGGAGGAAGTGGGGAAGAAATACTACCCTCTCATGGGGCCTTGGGGTGGGGAGAAGCTGCCCCTCCTCAGGAAGCCGGTGCACGATGTCTTTGGACAATTATCCGGCCTTCCTTAACCTTTTGACATGGCCCTCCGTGATGGAGGAAACCATCCACTTGCCTCCCGCTTCGGACATTGTCGGAGAGGGTTGAGGTAGGAAGTGCGGGCTTGGGCCCTGGAGCTCGGGTGCGCAGAAGATGGATAGGCAAAGGAGGAAGAAGGCGTAGGTAAAAAGGTGGATCCTTATCCCCTTATATGGGCGGATGCGACTATGCATCCCCACCAGCCTAGTAAAACTCGCTTGCCTCCCAAGCGCCGTGATAAGTGGCGCGGTTGGGTTACCCACGTCCGTATTGATGAGAATCATGTAAATGAAGGGGACACGATCTCTGCTTTGACAAGACGTGCCAAGGAAACCGCCTCGCAAAACACGCTGAGGTGGAAAAGCAAAAACGATTCGGACAAAGGCTTGGCCGTAGTGTGATGTCACGCTGCGGAGTACGTCAGCAGATTAGATTTGTGCTAATATTATTCTCTCTGTGCCAATACGTGGAAACTTATTTTGCAGAGTCGGACACTACTCTTGGTGTTTACAAACTTTTATGAAGAATTTGGAGGAGGAACCCGCCTTGCAATGCCGAAGACAATTTGCACGCCGGACTCGTCGTCATTGAAGCCTGGTTCATGGGCTACTGAGGGAGTCCTGGATTAGGGGGTGTTCGGGTAGCCGGACAATACCTTCAGCCGAACTCCAGGACTATGAAGATACAAGATTGAAGACTTCGTCCCATGTCCGGATGGGACTTTCCTTGGCGTGGAAGGCAAGCTTGGCGATGCGGATATTCAAGATCTCCTACCATTGTAACCGACTTTGTGTAACCCTAACCCTCTCCGGTGTCTATATAAACCGGAGGGTTTTAGTCCGTAGGACAACTTCATCATACAACAATCATACCATAGGCTAGATTTTAGGGTTTAGCCTCCTTGATCTCGTCGTAGATCTACTCTTGTACTACCCATATCATCAATATTAATCAAGCAGGACGTAGGGTTTTACCTCCATCAAGAGGGCCCGAACCTGGGTAAAACATTTTGTCCCTTGTCTCCTGTTACCATCCGGCCTAGACGCATAGTTCGGGACCCCCTACCCAAGATCCGCAGATTTTGACACCGACACCCCCAAAGAAAGAAAAGAAATAAAACTATTTACACGGGAAAGCTCCCAACAAGCAAAAGAAGAACTGGAAATATTTTTGGGTTTTCTTTTTAATTACTACTACAAGCATGGAAAGTAAATTAATTAAAAGCTACAACTAATTTTTTTAGTTTTTTCTTAAGGTTTATTAAACACACAAGAAGAAAGCATAAAAGGAAATAAACTAGCATGGATGATACAATGAAAAAGTATGAGCACCGACATCTAGCAATGAGTGTGTGTGAACATAAATGTAATGTCGGTGAGAAATACGTACTCCCCCAAGCTTAGGCTTTTGGCCTAAGTTGGTTTATGGCCACGGCTGGCCTGGCTGATATCCATAATAATAGTTGGGGTCGTACTGCGATGAGGAAGAAGAAGGCTCCGATTACCACTGGCGGGCAATCATCTCTCGATCCCACTGATAGTTAGACTGTCGTGAAGGATCAAATTGTGGTTCCGGTTCTGGCTCCTCGGCTGGTGCAGGGTTCCGGTAGGCATGAATAGTCGTCAACGGAACAAGGTACGTGCCTACAGTCAAATCAAACAAAGAAGGAGCAGGCAAGGTAATAGTCTCAGGATGATGTTTATTAAAGAACAAATGATATTTAGGCTCTCCTGCCCTATTCTTAATAATAAAATCATGTGCCACCATACTTTTATAATCTAGGTAAACACGAGGCAGCACTTTTTCTTCCTTCTCAGCATGCCTAATAGGTATGTTAAAATGTGCAGCTAGGCATGTAGCATAGATGCCTCCAAATATGGGACCCTTAGTACGGTTCATACTTAACCGTCTAGCAATAATGCCGCCCATACTAAAATAGTTATCACCGTATAAGCCGTGCTGCAAAATAATAATATCAGGGATACTCAGGTTTCCACAGTTTCCGCGGCCAGTTAAGCAACGACTAGCAAATAATGCAAAGTAGTGAAAAACAGGAAAATGTATGCTAGTGATTCGTGCATCGGAAACCTTCCTTGTTTCCCCTACAGTGATAGTGTCAATAAATCCCTCCACATCATCACGATGTGGTTCTTCTGTCTTGCCCCCAAAAGGGACTAAACAAATCCGACAGAAATCATAAAGTGCCATCTCCTTATGCTCATCATATAAATGAAATTCCACCATAGGTGGTGAGTTCTTAGAATGAAAATGAAAGTTTTGCACAAAGGTATTTGTGAGCAAGAGATACTGATCGCATTGGTCGTGGAGGAAGGCGGTAAGGCCTGTAGTCTGAGCCAACTCATGAAAATCTTCATAAATCCCGGCTGCTCTTAAGAAATCCTAGGAAGGCCATTCACACGCCCGAACCTCTGCGGTGCGCGGCAAATTATACTTAGGCTTTGGTGCCTTTTCCTTCGAGCTTTGGCTCGATGAGCCTCTCAAAAATCTCCTCATCATTTTCAAGGAACAATCTCCCCAAGCAGTTTTGTGAGAGGTGCTTTGAGCAAGGAGATCGAAAATGGCAACAAAGTGAGCTTGGACTCGGGTTTAAGTTGGTTTTTCGTGTGTGCGGGAGGAAGAAGAAGAGGATGGGTGCAGGAATAAGTGGAGGAGGGCCACCGTGGGCCCACGAGGCAGGGGGCGCGCCCAGGGGGGCAGGGCGCGCACTCCACCCTCGTGACCAGGTGGCAGCTCCCCCCGCGGTAATTTTTGCACCATAAATCCTCAAATATTCCCGAAAAAATCATATTGAATTGGCATGTCATTCTGAGGACTTT
This sequence comes from Triticum aestivum, assembly GCF_018294505.1. Classification (NCBI taxonomy): domain Eukaryota; kingdom Viridiplantae; phylum Streptophyta; class Magnoliopsida; order Poales; family Poaceae; genus Triticum; species Triticum aestivum. The sequence continues at coordinate 78,082,529 of NC_057806.1, read as the reverse complement.
TATTTTCGGGACATTTTTATATTGCACGGATAAATCAGGAAACCGACAAAAAAATACTATTTTTACTTTATTTCAACTAAATAACAGAAAGTATAAAGAGGGTACAGAAGGTTGTGCTTCTAGTTTCATCCATCTCATGCTCGTCAAAAGGAATCCACTAACAAGGTTGATCAAGTCTTGTTAACGAACTCATTCCGAATAACATGGAACCGGAGAAATTTCGAATAACACTATGTTACCTCAACGGGGATATGCACATCCCCAATAATAAGAATATCATATTTCTTCTTGACAGTAGGAAGAGGAAATTCAAAACCTCCAAATATAATCGATGGAATTTTTCCGATAGAATTGATACTATGAACTTGAGGTTGTTTCCTCGGAAAGTGTACCATATGCTCATTACCATTAACATGAAAAGTGGCATCGCCTTTATTGCAAACAATAACAGCCCCTGCAGTATTAAGAAAAGGTCTTCCAATAATAATAGACATACTATCCTCCTCGGGAATATCAAGAATAACAAAGTCCGTCAAAATAGTAATGTTTGCAACCACAACAGGCACATCCTCACAAATACCGACAGGTATAGCAGTTGATTTATCAGCCATTTGCAAAGATATTTCAGTAGGTGTCGACTTATTCAAGTCAAGTCTACGATATAAAGAGAGAGGCATAACACTAACTATCGGTGTACTAGAATAGGGGTACCCTAGTACCCCGAACTTGTGCATGGGCAGTTGCAGCACCCCGCGGCAAGGCTTGCCGGGCGAATGCCAAGATCCTCCGTGGTTCCCTTGGAGCCATTCAAGAACAAAGTATTTAAGCTCAGGAGACAAGTCCCCGGCAAGAGGAGCTTGCCGGGAAGGCCAACCAAGGCACTCCAAGGAACTTGCCGCGACGCGCCACGCGCTTCGGCAAGGCAACAAGGCCCCGGCAAGAGGAGCTTGCCGGGAAGACCAACCAAGGTACCTCGAGGCCCGGTGAGCGACAAGCTTCCGGACCCGACAAGATAACAGCAGCGGCAAGGCGCTTGCCGCGGCAGGCGGCCACTCTGTGCCCACGCTCCAGCGCATCCACCAATGTGTCGCTCTGGGGGCCTCTCCAAGCGCGCGTGGCGGGAGGCTGTGCAGCCAGCGGTGCGCAGTGGCATGCGAAGCTGACAAAATCGCCATCGTGGCGAACGGTGGCGCCCCTAACGGTCCTTTTGTGCACTGTTTGGGCGACCCAGACGGGCATTTAATGCCCTTGTCCCCTGCCGTCAGGGTTAGGTAGGGTGCACTGTACAAGTAACTATACCAGCCACCCCACTTTTTACATTGGTACCCTTCTCTGCGTTGCCACCTGCCGGTGACCCCTTGAGAATATAAAAGAAGGCCCATGTGCAACGTAGAGAGGGTTCGATTCATTCGTAAGCCAGGAACACTTAGCTCTCGCGAGCAAGAACACAAGATAATCAAACAAGCAGCAGTACGAGTGTTATCTCTCCGGAGAGCTCCGAAGCTGGGTAAACTGCTCGTGTGCTTCGCCTCGATCTGCTCTTCGTGTGATCTCCGCCCCCCGCCGAACCGAAAGGGGCCCGGTCCGCCGGCCCCATAGGTGTTCATGGATTCAGTTTCCCCGACATCTTTGGCGCGCCAGGTAGGGGGCGTCGAGATTGTGTGAACCTGGTCCGGCGTTCACACGAGCTAGATCTTCATTCCCTTCATCAACATGCCACCGAAGAAGAAGATTTCGGCGGCAGCCGCTCCGTCCACGTCACTTCCGCCACCGTTGGAGCAAACGGGTGGTGGAATGGACGCCGGCGGAAGAATGGACGTCGACGAGGAAGCTTATGATGCTGCCCAGTCCAAGGACAAGGCTGCACAAACCTCAGTGACTGTACATGTTCCGCGCCACTCTCAGGAGGCGCAAGACCAATAGCGTCATGGCACTCACAGTGCCATACGCGTGATAGGCCAAGACCAAGCTGGTGGATCTCGGGGCGCTCAAGACCAGCATGCACTCCAGCGTGCTGGCACGAGCGGGGCACGGTCGCCTGGACGGGATACTGCTCCTTCTAACATAGTTAGAAGTCCGAGCACGTCCCGCTCCTCACGCCGTCCGCCACTGCCACCCACCACTCCAGCAGAAGCTTTGGCGCGAGCTCAACTGCTCCTAGATTACCCTCCAACGTCGGACAAGATCGACGAATGGAGGGCCACCATTCAGAGTCTCATCGGCTACGCCAACGGCGACACTCCACGGCGGCCGAGCGCGTCGCCGCTGCGGCAGGGTTGCCGGGCGCGAGCCGGGGGCGACGAAACGGGTGGAGGTGCAACTACCATGCAATCACCTCCCCGAAGGCCAAGATCGCTGACTCGCCGAATCCACCTCGACAGCGACTCCACCGCATCGTCGGATCCACGAGCTCGTCGCGATCAGCGCCAAGTTCTTCATGATCGACAACAAGAAGACGCTCGAACTCGCATCGAGAGCCGAAGAGAAGCGCGACGTCAATCCGACAAGCGCGCTGGGCCCTCTGTTGACATGCATGCGCCAGGGGAACCAGGCGATCTTCCGTACGCGGTAGGTTGCCCTGCGTTCACTCGTGAGCTGCGGCAAGTCCAGTGGCCCAGCACAAAGAACTTCAAGCCAGACGTACCGGAGAAGTACGGCGGCAAGACGCATCCGTCGGAGTTCCTCAGCATCTACACCATTGCGGTGCAGGATGCCGGGGGACGGGATGACAAGATCCTTGCCAACTACTTCCCACTGGTGCTCAAGCCCAACATCAGATCCTGGCTCATGCACTTGCCGGACAACTCCATATCCTCTTGGGCTGATCTGTGCCATCAGTTTGTCGGTGCCTCCACAGGCGGACACAAGCCTCATGGCTAGGAGAGTGATCTTCATCTGCTCGCCCCAGAAGGAAGGAGAGCCCCTGCGCAAGTACATTCAGAGATTCAGCAGTGTGCAGCACAACATCCCAGACGTCCACCCTGCCGCGGTGATCAGCGCGTTCCATCAGAACGTGCGAAACCGCAGGATGCGGGAGGAAATGGCGATGTGCAAGATCAGGGACGTCAGTGAGTTATATGCACCGGCCGACAAGTGTGCACGTGCTGAGGAAGGGAGGACACTCCCCGAAGAGAATGTAGGAGCGGGAGGATCTGACAGTGAAGATGCTGCCCCGGCAAGGAAAAACCGGCGGCGGAACAACAGGAGGAGGAAAGGCAAAGAGGTGCTAGTTGTTGAGCAGTCCGGCAACGGTGGTGACGCCAAGAAAGCCAAAGCTGGTGACTCCGGCAAGGAGGTTGCCACGGAGGTGGCGGTCGCCGACAAGCAGGACGGCACCAACAAGCAGTATTGCAAGATCCACCGCACCAAGGGCCATGATCTCCAGAGCTGCAGGAAAGTCGAGCAGCTTGTTGAGCAACAGAAAGCTGAATACGAGCGGCGCGACAAGGAGAAGGCCCGGGAAGGTACTGGGGGATCCGGCAAGAAACGTCCCGGTCGAGGAGGACGCCACGGCAAGGCCAAGCAGCGGCAAGGAGACAGACCTCCTCACGGCCGCGACAAGGATGAAGATGACGACGACGATGAAGACATGGATGATGAGGAGACTGATGAGCAGGAGTTCTAGAAAGCCACAGAGGTCCTGTGCGTTGACGGTGGTGCTTCTCTGCATACCTCGCACTGTCAGCTCAAGCAGTGGGTGCAGGAAGTTAATGCAGCAGAACCACCCGTCGAGTCGCGCAGGCCCCTGAAATGGTCCAGCATGCCTATCATCTTTGATATTGAGGACCACCCTGATCGCATAACTGCGGTCGGGTGCTTGCCGATGTTGGTTTCACCAACAATCCGCAACCTCAAGGTCACTAAGATGCTAGTTGACGGCGGGGCCGGCTTGAACCTGATCTCCTCCGCGCTGCTCCAGAAACTCCAGATCCTTGACAGCGAGCTCGAAGAGACAGGTACATTTCAAGGAATCAACCCGGGAAGGAGCAAGCCGAAGGGAAAGATCATGTTGCCGGTAACATTCGGCAGCGAGCTGAACTTCAGGACTGAGAGGGTCACGTTTGATGTTGCTGACTTTCCATTACCTTACAATGGAATCCTTGGCCGTCCGGCACTCGCCAAGTTCATGGCAGCCTCTCACTATGCGTACAACGTACTGAAAATGCCAGGCCTGATAAGTGTCATCTCTGTCCCTGGCGACAAGAAGGATGCTCTTATCTGTGCCGACAAGATCTACCGGGAAGCAGCAGCCGCAGCAAAACGCAAGACACTTGCCGCTGAAGCTCCCGGGGGGAAGAAGAAGACCAAGTCCGGCAAGAGCTCTGATGCCCACTCCGGCAAGCGCACCTCTTCGGAGTGCTGCGCTACCATTGAGGACGCACCATCGAGCTCCACCGGCAAGTGTAAGAAGGCAATGGCAGCTCCACCTAAGACCAAGAAGGTGTCCGCCAAGGAGGACGGCACTGGTGGTACCTTCACCATCAGCGCCACTCTTGACCCCAAATAGGAAAGCGCGCTTGTTGCTTTCCTGCGGGCGAATGTCGACGTGTTTGCGTGGCAACTGTCTGATATCCCCGGTGTTCCCAGGAAAGTAATTGAGCACCACCTTGCCGTCTGTCCTCATGCGCGGCCCGCCAAGTAGAAAGTCAGGAAACAGGCAGTGGAGCGCCAAGAATTCATCGCAGAAGAAATCAAGAAGTTGGAAGCAGCAGGCCTTGTCAGAGGAGTGCTCCATCCCACGTGGTTGGCCAATCCTGTTGTCGTGCGCAAGGCTAACGGGAAATGGAGGCTTTGTATTGACTTCACTGATGTTAATAAAGCTTGTCCCAAAGACCCATTTCCCTTGCCGCGCATTGACCAGATTGTTGACTCCACAGCCGGATGTGATTTGCTTTCATTTCTTGATGCATATTCAGGATACCATCAGATCTTCATGGCAAAAGAGGATGAAGAGAAAACCGCATTTATCACCCCGTGTGGCACATACTGCTTCGTACGGATGCCTTTCGGTTTGAAGAATGCTGGTTCAACATTCGCAAGGGTAGTCCACCACGCTTTTGAGCCGCATATGCACAGACATGTGGAAGCCTACATGGATGACATAGTGGTCAAGAGCAAGAACAGGGCGACCCTGATTCAAGATTTAGACGAGACATTTGCAAATCTGCGCAAGATCAACCTCAAGCTTAACCCCGAGAAGTGCGTGTTTGGAGTCCCTTCCGGCAAGCTTCTCGGGTTCTTCGTGTCTCAGCGGGGAATTGAAGCCAATCCCGACAAGATCAAGGCCATTGAGCAGATCGAAGCACCAAAGCGCGTCAAGGATGTACGAAGGCTTGCCGGTTGCGTGGCTGCTCTCAGCAGGTTTATCTCTAGATCTGCTGAGCGCGCCCTGCCATTTTTCAAAATTTTGAAAAAGGCAGGTCCAATAAAATGGACTCCGGAGGCGGAGGCTGCGCTGCAGGACTTGAAGAGATACCTGTCCTCCACTCCAACACTTGTCGCACCTAAGCCGCAAGAGAAGTTGCTGCTGTATATAGCGGCAACCAATCAAGTGGTTAGTGATGTGTTAGTGGTGGAGAGGGAGGCAGATGATGAGCCAGCAACCACGGCAGTTGCATCCAGCGACAAGCAGGGGGCTTCACCGACAAGCTCTGGTCCCGACAAAGATGGATCTGCGCAGGAGCATGATAAGATGCAGAAGAGAATGGTGCAGCGTCCAGTTTACTTTGTCAGCTCCCTACTACAGGGGGCTAGATCAAGGTACTCTGGTGTGCAGAAGTTGCTTTTCGTCCTCCTCATGGCCTCGAGAAAGCTGCGCCATTACTTCCAAGCACATGAGATCACAGTCGTCACTCGCTTTCCGCTGAAGAGGATACTACAAAATCCAGAAGCGACAGGCAAGATTGTCGAGTGGGCGCTGGAACTGTCAAGCTTTGGCCTCAAGTTTGAGAGCACTTGAACTATCCAAAGCAGAGCATTGGTAGAATTCATAGCAGAATGGACGCCAACACCAGATGAAGAAATTCCAAAGACGAGCATCCCCGTCAAAGAGGCAAGCAAAGAGTGGCTGATGTACTTTGATGGTGCCTTCTCGCTGCAAGGCACCGGTGCGGGCGTGCTGCTTGTCGCGCCCACCGGAGAGCACCTCAAGTACGTAGTCCAGATGCACTTTCCCAAGGAGCAAGCAACCAACAATACTGCAGAGTATGAAGGATTGCTTGCCGGTCTCAGAATCGCAGCAGACCTTGGGATCAAGAAGCTCATTATCAGGGGTGACTCATAGCTTGTCGTCCGCCAAGTGAACAAGAACTACCAGAGTCCATTGATGGAAGCATATGTTGATGAAGTGAGGAAGCTAGAAGAGCACTTTGACAGCCTACAGATGGAGCATATCCCAAGAGCTCAGAATGACATTGCTGATGGCCTGTCAAAGTGCGCCGCACTAAAGTTACCTGTGGAACTAGGGATCTTTGTGCTCAAGTTGACTCAACCATCCGTAACACCATCAACTGGACAGAGCAAGAAGAGGAAGTTGGTTTCTGGTGACTACTTTCTGGCAGAGCTCCCCGAAGCCGCCGCCAAGAAAGTCCCCAAGATCAACACCAAGGATGCTGAGGGGCAGTCTGCTCCGGCAAGCCTTATGGTTTGTTCCGTTGAAGCAGACGCTCCCGACAAGTTTTGCTCCGGCAAGCTTGCCGGGGAACATCAAGCTCCGGCAGGGCCGCAAGTCCTCGCCGTAGAAGCGGATGTTCCCGCAGCAGCAGATGTGCCTTTAGTCCTTGTTGTCGAGCCACAAGCTCCAGCATGGGCACAGCAGATTGTCCATTTCCTTCAGACAGGAGAACTTCCCGAAGAGCAAGAAGAAGCGGAAAAAGTAGCGCGGCAGTCAAGTATGTACTAGTTTGTCGATAGCATACTATACAGAAGAAGACTCAACGGTGTGAAATTGAAGTGTATTTGCCGGGAAGATGGACAAAAGCTGTTGGCAGAGATACATGGAGGCATATGTGGCCACCACATTGGCACAAGAGCACTTGCCGGCAAAGCTTTCCGGCAAGGTTTCTTTTGGCCGACAGCCCTCCAGGATGCAACTGCACAAGTAACCAAGTGTGAAGCGTGCCAGTTCCACTCCAAACAGATACACCAGCCAGCTCAAGCTCTCCAGACGATCCCTTTATCCTGGCCATTTTCGGTCTGGGGGCTCGATATCCTCGGCCCTTTCCCCCGAGCTGTTGGGGGCTTTGAGTACTTGTATGTCGCAATCGACAAGTTCACAAAGTGGCCGGAAGTGCAGCCAGTGAGGAAGGTGACAGCACAGTCATCAGTCAAGTTCTTCAGGTCAATTGTTTGCCGTTTCGGGATCCCTAACAGGATCATCACCGACAACGGCACGCAATTCACGAGCCGCACCTTCATGCAGTACGTCCAAGACCTTGGCGCCAAGGTCTGCTTTGCTTCTGTTGCTCATCCGAGAAGCAACGGTCAAGCAGAGAGGGCAAATGCTGAAGTGCTGCGCGGGCTCAAGACCAGAACTTTCGACAGGCTGCGCAAGTGCGGAAGAAACTGGATCGAGGAGCTACCGGTGGTTCTTTGGTCGATCAGAACGACACCAAATCAAGCCACTGGCCAGACGCCTTTCGCTCTAGTCTATGGAGCGGAGGTAGTTCTCCCCACGGAACTCATATACGGATCGCCTCGAGTGCTCGCTTATGATGAGCTTGAGCAAGAACAGCTGCGACAAGACGACGCGCTGCTCCTTGAGGAAGATCGTCTTCAGGCTGTTGTACGAGCTGCTCGATACCAGCAAGCTTTGCGCCGCTACCATAGCCGCAAAGTTAAGGCCAGAAGCTTCGAGGAAGGCGACCTTGTTCTTTGGCGCGTTCAGTCCGCCAAGAATTCCAACAAGTTGACGCCGAAGTGGGAAGGCCCTTATCGGGTCAAACGAGTCACAAGGCCCGGCGCTGTCCGCCTTGAAACCGAAGATGGCATTCCGGTGAGCAACTCCTGGAACATAGAACATCTTCGTAAGTTTTTCCCATAGGGCGCGGTTGCCGGAACCCGTTCCGGCAACCACCTTTTGTACAAGTCTTGCCGCTGTTGCATATAATCCTTTGTACAAAGCCGGGCGCAGATCCCGTGCATAAACAAAACCCCATGTGCTTCGCACAACTTGTCCATTTCATGCATTAGTTCCTTTCTTGCATGCGTTATCTGACACTTTGTGCAGCACCTACATCCGGTAAGCAATAACGAGCCGAAGGGCTCCATATCTTTATTTTCTCTTCTTTCTTCTTTTCAACAAAGGAAAAGAAGGTTCCCTCGCACACAAGTTTGCCGGGGGGAAGGAGAAGATTGTGTTATGGACCAGGCGTCGCTCAAGCAAAGTTTTGCCTTGCCGGGAAGCAAACGACAGAAAAGCTAAGTTGCCAAAGTTTGAGCAATCAGTTTTTAAAGTTTTGAGTTATCTTCCTCGAACGACCCTGCTTTGTATGGAAAACCTGTGCGCGGAGGAACCAACTCGTGGCTAGTTGCGCCCTTACTTTGTTTTGAGTCCGCTCAACAACTTAAGTGTGCTGCATCTAGTCGCGACAAGGTTTCTTGTCGGAAGCAGCGCCGCCAGCAGGCTGCTGACGTTCCGCACTCAGCGCTCGCGGCTCGGGTGCCTGCACCGACAAGTTCCCTAGAAGCGTAGGGTAAAAACATACAAAGGAAGGAATCTAGTAGAGGAAATAACCTAGCAATTGATAACAGAAATAAAGTTATATTACAAGATAACTTGTCGCAGCTCTAACACACTGTTTTCATAACATGATTAGCAGCGACAAGGGAAAAGAAGAAATGGGCGGCCTAGTCTACGCGGTCGCCCTCAACCCTCTTGATCTCGCTCACCTTGTCCACAATGGGTGCGACAAGGGCCTTGAGTGCGTCCCGATCGGCGTCTGGCGGCAAGGACTTGAGGACGTTGGTGAAGCTGAGGCCTTGATTGCGGAAGGCCACCTTCATCAGCACCTTCTGGAGAACCCCGGCGCAGATTTTGCGCGACTCGTCGGCCAGCTGCTTTGGGATCCTCTCCCGGAGCCGCTGGAGTGCCGTCGCCACACCCTTGAAGAACAGGCTGAGCTTGGTGCTGGGTTGGAGATTCTCGTCGGAGGGATACCCAAAGTCCTCCATCCCCAGCTGCACCAGCTCCTCGTTGATGACTGCGGCAATATTCACCAGACCCTCGGTCCAGTGCTCCACAGTATCTCTGAACGAGTTTTGGGTAACTGCGATGCTCTCCAGCAGCGCCTTCTCAGCTTTGACCTTCTCCGACAAGGTCTTCTCCCGCTCCTTGGCGGCCTCCAGCGTCTGCATCAGCGTGGCCAGCTTCAACTCCAGGTCCGCATTGGAATCCTTGGCGGCGCTGAGCATCTTGCCCCTCTCAGCGAGAAGACCTTGCAGCTCACCGTGGGCGGCAGCATCCTTCTCACGCTCACGCTTGAGCGCGGCAAGCTCCTCGCTGCTCTTCCCAATGTTGGCCTCCAGCTGCGCCACCTTCTCCTCCAGCTCTTTCTTGGCGGCCTCTGCGATTGCGGCAGCGTCCTTTGCTTCCTTGAGCGCCTCGCCAAGTGCTTGCTCGCGCTCGGCGAGCTCCTCCTCGTAGCTGTCGAGGTTGGCCTTCCGCTGCACCAATTCGCCTTCTCGCGCGGACTGCTTCTCGGCGGCCAGCCTTTGTTCCTCCTCAGCTTCGGCCTTGTCGAGAAGGAAGGTCGTGCACTCCTCTTCGAGTCGCTCCCGCTCCTGTGCTAGGGACCGGAGAGTTTCTTGATTGTGGCCCCGGAGCTCCTCCGCGCGCTTCTCCATATCAACTCCCGCCTTCGCGACAAGCGCTTCCCGGGAAGCCAGTTTGGCTTGTCGGGCGCGGTAGAGTGACAGCAGCTTCCGCAACAGCTGCTCCTCCTCAGGCTCGCCACTGCTGCTGCTGGGCGCGTCGACCAACGATAGCCCGCGGAGGCGAGCAGCTCCTCATCAAAAGTTTCTCCCTCGACCGGCACCCTGGAGCTCGACGGCCAGGGTAGCTTGATGAAGATATCATCGCCGGCCTTCAAGTAGGCGCCGGGCTGGGGCTCTTCAGAGCCTGGCTCCGCGGCAGCAGCGGAGGGATCGGCGGTCGGTGCAGCGCCTGGCGCTCCTGTGGCCTCAGGGCCGTCAGTGCGATCGCCCGACCCCTCGACGGCTTCTGCGGTGGCAGCCTTGGCGGCCTCTTCGCCGGCGGGCTCATCAGCACCGGCCCCTTCTTTGTTGACGGCGGCGTCGTCATTGCTGCCACGCGCGCCTTCCTCGCCGGCGTCCTCTGTCTCCATTGGCTCCACGGCAGATGGATCTGAAGAACGAAGAAGGAAGAAAAAGTCAAGCAAATATGCAATAAGAAAATCAGAAGAAGAAGAACCCAAGGGAAAGTTTTTGGACAAGTGAATTACCTGTGCCAAGATCTGCAGTTGCGGTCTCGGCCGCCGCAGGATCGACGGTGCTGCCCCTTGCCAGAGAGCGCTCCCTTACCGGGAACTCCTCCCTTGGCGGCGTAGTTGAAGCAGATGGCACTTCGAGACCAGCTTCCGGGCGCTCCTGATGTGGCTGCTCTGCTCCTAAACAAATCAACAAGCAAGATGTCAACAAAGGAAAAAGCACTCATGCGCGCCTGACAGCAGAAAGCTAACTATGAGCTTACGCTGGGGGCTGCGCTGGGGGCTGCTTTGAGGAGTGGTTGCCAGGTCCGTCAAGGTGGTCTCGGACCCACCCCCTGCTGACACGGTGGGGTCATCTTCGATGACAATCACCGCGGCCTTGGCCCTCTTTGCCGCTCGCTGGGCCAGCGTCCTGAAAAAGAAAGGAGTCCAGATTGAAGCAAGTCAGATACAAGATAAAAACAGCAAGATTGAAGAACTACAAGAGCACCAAAGAAACTTACTCTTCTTCCTCCTCGTCGGAGCTGAGCGCGGAAAGATCAAAGTCCAGCTCCCCTCCGGCGCGGCAAGGCGGAGGAGTAGGATCCCTTGCCCGCTTGGCGGGGGCGGTGGCGGTGGCCCGGGAAGATCCCGCTCCAGTTGCCGCTGTTGCGTGAGGCGCTCCCGCGGCAACATTGCTTGCCGCGGTAGAGCGTGTCGCACGGCTCGGCGGCTGTTGGCCCGACTGCCGCCCCGCTACGTCCACGGCCCTGCGAAGACGCCTTCTTGGCGGGGCCGGGGGCTCCGCCTGCGGCAAGCTTTCTGAAGGCTCGGGCTCCTCCTCGCCGGCCTCGCTCGGCTCAGCTTCAGAACCGGCAGGCTCTTCCTCGTCAATGAACTCCGGGCGCTCGGCGAGGTTTGCCGCCTCTGCCGCCTCCGCCTCCTCCACAGTGAACCCGAACGCGCCCGCGGCAGCTGCGGCCGCAACCTCTTCCGCCCTAGTGGCGATGCGCTGCAGCTCCTCGTCGGTGGTGTCACGGGTGAGGCTCTTCTGCTCGTCAGCGTGGACCGGCACTTCTTCCAACTTGTCGAAGAACGCTTGCACGACGTCATCTGCAGGCTCTCGCCAAGTTGGAACGATTCCGTGTGAATCGCACAACGGCATCATGGCGCGGATCCGATCAAGCGAAGAATTGTTGCACAATGGAACGACGCCCCTCGGTAGCGTGAATGGGTGCTGGGGATCGCGTTTGAACAACTCCAGGAGCATTGCATCCAACTCCAAGACTGTGAAGTTGTAGTTGAGGCCCGGCCGCAGCCTCATGATGTCCGTCGAGTTCTTGAATTCCCAGGCGGGCCTCCCCCTCTCCTGCAGGGGGGCGATGCGGCGGCAGAGGAAATCTGCGCCTACAGCGCCTACAGTGAGCCCGGCAAGCCTGAGGCGAAGGATCCTAGTAATGGCGATCTTCAGCCTCTCGTCTTCCGGGGCCACGTTGCTCCAGTCATTGCCGCGCACTATTGGAGCTTGGCGCATGGCGGTGAAGGGCTGCGGATTCTCCTCGACAATCCAGCACCACTCCGCTCTCCACTCCTCCCACTTGCTGCGGAGCTCACCCTCCAAGTACGCCTCCTTCTTGCCGACTCTCGAGATCCAGGCGATCCCTCCGGCAAGCGGCTCTCCTCTCTCTACCCGAGGTATGAAGAAGTGGCGGAAAAGGGCAACATTGGGGTGGACTCCGACAAAGTTTTCGCACAAATGTGCGAAAACTGCCATGGTCAGAACAGCGTTGGGGGTGAAATCAAGGAGGCGGAAGCCGTAGGTGTTCATGATATCGCAGAAGAACTCCGAGAAGGGCGGGCAGAGCCCGCAATAGAAGAACAGCGCGAAGAATGGGTACCCGTTTGGAGCCAGTTCCGAAGCAGCGGCCGGGAGTACCCTCGTGCGCGGATGCGCCCGCGTCTCCGTCGCCCAAAAGAGGTAGAAGTACTCCCTCAGCTCCTTCACGCCGAGCTGAGGGGAGAAGATCGCCCGCTCCTTCCGCAGCGCCGCGAGCCGCTGCGCCTCGGCCGACTTCACGCCCTTTCCCTTGTCGGCTTTCGGAGCCATGGCGGAGGTGGTGGGGGAGGTCGACGGCGTTGGTGATGCTGGTGGCCATGGGGGGCAGAGCGCTGCTCTCTCGGCTTCGAGAAGAAGGGGGGGAGCGGCGGAGGTTCGTGGAGATGGAGTAGTAGCAACCAGCGAGGGGGAACGAACTGCCCCTGTTTCCTCTGCTTATAAAGAGGGACGGGGCGGACGTTTCGCCCTTCCGAATAAAGAACCACCCACGATCTCACCCACGATGCCGCATTCAACGCGTGCCGTTAGGGGAGAGCGCAGTGGATATGGAGCGAGATTCGGCGTGGCCCAGTCCGCGTGTGCCCGTGCCCTGTCTTGGGCCTGGCCCAACAGCGCTCGGCACCGTGTCTGGCCCAGGCCCAGGGGCTCCTGTCGGTGTACTAGAATAGGGGTACCCTAGTACCCCGAACTTGTGCACGGGCAGTTGCAGCACCCCGCGGCAAGGCTTGCCGGGCGAGCGCCAAGATCCTCCGTGGTTCCCTTGGAGCCATTCAAGAACAAAGTATTTAAGCTCAAGAGACAAGGCCCCGGAAAGAGGAGCTTGCCGGGAAGGCCAACCAAGGCACTCCAAGGAACTTGCCGCGACACGCCACGCGCTCCGGCAAGGCAACAAGGCCCCGGCAAGAGGAGCTTGCCGGGAAGACCAACCAAGGTACCTCGAGGCCCGGTGAGCGACAAGCTTCCGGACCCGACAAAATAACAGCAGCGGCAAGGCGCTTGCCGCGGCAGGCGGCCACTCTGTGCCCACGCTTCAACGCATCCACCAACGTGTCGCTCTGGGGGCCTCTCCAGGCGCGTGTGGCGGGAGGCTGTGCAGCCAGCGGTGCGCAGTGGCATGCGAAGCTGACAAAATCGCCATCGTGGCGAACGGTGGCGCCCCTAACGGTCCTTTTCTGCACTATTTGGGCGACCCAGATGGGCATTTAATGCCCTTGTCCCCTGCCGTCAGGGTTAGGTAGGGTGCACTGTACAAGTAACTGTACCAGCCACCCCACTTTTTACATTGGTACCCTTCTCTGCGTTGCCACCTGTCGGTGACCCCTTGAGCATATAAAAGGAGGCCCATGCGCAACGTAGAGAGGGTTCGATTCATTTGTAAGCCAGGAACACTTAGCTCTCGCGAGCAAGAACACAAGATAATCAAACAAGCAGCAGTAGGAGTGTTATCTCTCCGGAGAGCTCCGAAGCTGGGTAAACTGCTCGTGTGCTTCGCCTCGATCTGCTCTTCGTGTGATCTCCGCCCCCCGCCGAACCGAAAGGGGCCCGGTCCGCCGGCCCCATAGGTGTTCGTGGATTCAGTTTCCCCGACACTAACACTGGCTCCAAGATCACATAAAGCAGTTTTAACATAGTTTCTTTTAATGGAGCATGGTATAGTAGGTACTCCTGGATCTCCAAGTTTCTTTGGTATTTCACCCTTAAAAGTATAATTACCAAGCATGGTGGAAATTTTCAGCTTCTGGTATCTTTCTTTTATTGGTAACAATATCTTTCATGTACTTAGCATAAGGATTCATTTTGAGCATATCAGTCAATCGCATACGCAAAAAGATAGGTCTAATCATTTCAGCAAAGCGCTCAAAATCCTCATCATCCTTTTTCTTAGATGGTTTGGGAGGAAAATGCATGGGTTTCTGAACCCAAGGCTCTCTTTATTTACCATGTTTCCTAGCAACAAAGTCTTTCTTATCATAACGTTGATTCTTTGATTGTGGGTTATCAAGATCAACAGGAGGTTCAATTTCTACATCATTATCATTACTAGGTTGAGCATCATCATGAACATCATCATTAACATTTTCATTAGGTTCATGTTCATTGCCAGATTGTGTTTCAGCATCAGACATAGAGATATCATTTGGATTATCAGGTGGTTCAGCAATAGGTTCACTAGGAGTTTGCACAGTTCTATCATTTTTCTTTTTCTTCCTTTTAGAAGAACTAGATGCATCAATATTATTTCTCTGAGAATCTTGCTCAATTCTCTTAGGGTGGCCTTCAGGATACAAAGGTTCCTGAGTCATTCTACCAGTTCTAGTAGCCACTTTAACAACATAATTATTTTCCTTACTATTCATCTCATTGAGCTATTCCTTTTGACCTTTAAGTACTTGTTCTACTTGAGTGGTAACCATGGAAGCATGTTTACTAATAAGTTTAAGTTCACCTTTGACATTAGCCATATAATCACCCAAGTGTCCAAGCATATTTGAATTATATTTTAATTGTCTACCAAAATAAGCATTAAAGTCTTCTTGCTTAGCCATAAATTTATCAAACTCATCTAAGCATGGGCTAGCAATTTTAGTAAGTGGGATTACAGCTTTATCATATCTATAGAGAGAATTTACCTTTACTACCTATGTCGGGTTATCGAGATCTGGAGGTTCTTCAATAAATAAAGGATTAAGATCATATGTTTCTTCAATAGGCGGTAAATTAAGACCATGTATTTCTTCAATAGGAGGTAATTCTTAACATCTTCAGCTTTATTACCTTTTTCTTTCATAGATTTCTTTGCCTCTTGCATATCTTCGGGACTGAGAAATAGAACACCTCTCTTCTTCGGAGTTGGTTTAGGAATAGGATCATTAATTGGAGCAGGAGCTGGCTCAGGAGGTGCCTAATTATTTTCATTTGTCAACATATTATTCAATAAGATTTCAGCTTCATCCGGTGTTCTTTCCCTGAAAAGAGAACCAGAACAACTATCCAGGTAATCTCTGGAAGCATCGGTTAGTCCATTATAAAAGATATCAAGTATTTCATTTTTCTTAAGAGGATGATCAGGCAAAGCATTAAGTAACTTGAGAAGCCTCCCCCAAGCTTGTGGGAGACTCTCTTCTTTAATTTGCACAAAGTTGTATATTTCCTTTAAAGCAGCTTGTTTCTTATGAGCAGGGAAATATTTAGCAGAGAAGTAGTAAATCATATCCTGGGGACTACACACACAACTAGGATCAAGAGAATTAAACCATATCTTAGCATCACCCTTTAATGAGAACAGAAATATTTTAAGGATATAAAAGTAGCGAGATCTCTCATCATTAGTGAACAGGGTGGCTATATCATTTAATTTAGTAAGATGTGCCACAAAAGTTTCAGATTCATAGCCATGAAAAGGATCAGATTCAACCAAAGTAATTATATCAGGATCAACAGAGAATTCATAATCCTTATCAGTAACAAAGATAGGTGAAGGAGCAAAAGCAGGGTTAGGTTTCATCCTAGCATTTAGAGATTGCTTATTCCATTTAGCTAATAACCTTTTGAGTTCATATCTATCTTTGCAAGCTAAAATAGCTAAAGAAGCTTCTTGACCAAATAAATAACCCTCAGGAATAACAAGTGATTCTTCATCATCACTTTCATCATCATAATCAAATTCAATATTTTCAATCCCTCTAGCCCTAGCAAGTCATTCCTCGAGAAAATCACTAAGTGGCATAGTAGTATCAGGCATAGAGGTAGTTTCATCATAAGTATCATGTATAGCAGAAGTAGCATCATCAATAACATGCGATATATCAGAACGAACAGCAGAAGCAGGTTTAGGTGTCGCAAGCTTACTCATAACAGAAGGTGAATCAAGTGCAGAGCTAGATGGCAGTTCCTTACCTCCCCTCGTAGTTGAGGGATAAATTGTTGTCTTAGCATCTTTCAAGTTCTTCATAGTGTCCAGCTGATATAAATCCCAAGTGACTCAAAGAATAGAGCTATGCTCCCGGCAACAGCGCCAGAAATTAGTCTTGATGACCCACAAGTATAGGGGATCACAACAGCTTTCGAGGGTAGAGTATTCAACCCAAATTTATTGATTCGACACAAGGGGAGCCAAAGAATATTCTCAAGTATTAGCAGCTGAGTTGTCAATTCAACCACACCTGGAAACTTAGTATCTGCAGCAAAGTGTTTAGTAGCAAAGTAATATGATAGTGATGGTAACGGTAACAAAAGAGTAACGAAAGCAAAGTAATGATTTTGGTATTTTGTAGTGATTGTAACAATAGCAACGGGAAAGTAAATAAGCGTAAACCAATATATGGAAAGCTCGTAGGGATCGAATCAATGATGGATAATTATGCCGGATGCGGTTCATCATGTAACAGTCATAACATAGGGTGACACAGAACTAGCTCCAATTCGTCAATGTAATGTAGGCATGTATTCTGAATATAGTCATACGTGCTTATGGAAAAGAACTTGCATGACATCTTTTGTCCTACCCTCCCGTAGCAGTGGGGTCCTAATGGAAACTAAGGGATATTAAGGTCTCCTTCTAATAGACAACCGGAACAAAGCATTAGCACATAGTGATTACATGAACTCCTCAAACCACGGTCATCACCGATAAGTATCCCGATTATTGTCACTTCGGGGTTAACGGATCATAACACATAATAGGTGACTATAGACTTGCAAGATAGGATCAAGAACTCTCATATATTGATGAAAACATAATAGGTTCAGATCTGAAATCATGGCACTCGGGCCCTAGTGACAAGCATTAAGCACAGCAAAGTCATAGCAACATCAATCTCAGAACATAGTGGATACTAGGGATCAAACCCTAACAAAACTAACTCGATTACATGATAAATCTCATCCAACCCATCACCGTCCAGCAAACCTACGATGGAATTACTCACGCACGGCGGTGAGCATCATGAAATTGGTGATGGAGGATGGTTGGTGATGACGATGGCGACGGATTCCCCTCTCCGGAGCCCCGAACGGACTCCAGATCAGCCCTCCCGAGAGGTTTTAGGGCTTGGCGGCGGCTCCGTATCGTAAAACGCGATGAAATCTTCTCTCCTATTTTTTTCTCCCAGAAAGCAGATATATAGAGTTGGAGTTGGAGTCGGGAGGTCTCCAGGGGGCCCACGAGGTAGGGGGCGGGCGCGCCCCCCATCCTCGTGGAAAGGGTGTGGGCCCCTTGGTCTTCATCTTTGGCAAGGATTTTTTATTATTTATTGTAAGATATTCCATGGAGTTTCAGGTCATTCCAAGAACTTTTGTTTTCTGCACATAAAACAACATCATGGTAGTTCTGCTGAAAACAGCGTCAGTCCGGGTTAGTTCCATTCAAATCATACAAGTTAGAGTCCAAAACAAGGGAAAAAGTGTTTGGAAAAGTAGATACGACGGAGACGTATCAATCATCGCTTCCTCATAGTTTGTAGGTTCGTCATGGTCAATTAACATGACCTCCAGAACAGGATTACCGTACCACTCTGGTGTGGATCTCACTCTAGTTGACCTATGAGGTTCGGTAGTAACTTGATCTGAAGTTACATGATCATCATCATTAGCTTCCTCACTAATTGGTGTAGGAGTCACAGAAACAGATTTCTGTGATGAACTACTTTCCAATAAGGGAGCAGGTACAGTTACCTCATCAAGTTCTACTTTCCTCCCACTCACTTCTTTCAAGAGAAACTACTTCTCTAGAAAGGATCCATTCTCAGCAACAAATATCTTGCCTTCAGATCTGTGATAGAAGGTGTACCCAACAGTTACTTTTGGGTATCCTATGAAGACGCACTTCTCTGACTTGGGTTTGAGTTTACCAAGATGGAACTTTTTCACATAAGCATTGCAACCCCAAACTTTAAGAAACGGCAGCTTAGGTTTCTTGCTAAACCACAGTTCATACGGTGTCGTCTCAACGGATTTAGATGGTGCCCTTTTTAATGTGAATGCAGCTGTCTCTAATGCATAACCCCAAAACGATAGTGGTAAATCGGTAAGACACATCATAGATTGCACTATATCAAATAAAGTACGGTTGTGACGTTTGGACACACCATTACGCTGTGGTGTCCCAGGTGGCATGAGTTTGTGAAACTATTCCACATTGTTTTAATTGAAGGCCAAACTCGTAACTCAAATATTCGCCTCTGCGATCAGATCGTAGAAACTTTATTTTCTTGTTATAATGATTTTCCACTTCACTCTGAAATTCTTTGAACTCTTCAAATGTTTCATACTTATGTTTCATCAAGTAGATATACCCACATCTGCTCAAATCATCTCTGAAGGTCAGAAAATAACGATACCCGCCGCGAGCCTCAACACTCATTGGACTTCATACATTAGTATGTATTATTTCCAACAAGTTTGTTGCTTGCTCCATTGTTCCGGAGAATGGAGTCTTAGTCATCTTGCCCATGAGGCATGGTTCACAAGCATCAACTGATTCATAATCAAGTGATTCCAAAAGCCCATCAGCATGGAGTTTTTTCATGCGCTTTATACCAATATGACCCAAAATGGCAGTGCCACAAATAAGTTGCACTATCATTATTAACTTTGCATCTTTTGGCTTCAATATTATGAATATATGTATCATTACGATCGAGATCCAACAAACCAATTTCATTGGGTGTATAACCATAGAAGGTTTTATTCATGTAAACAGAACAACAATTATTCTCTGATTTTAAATGAATAACCGTATTGCAATAAACATGATCAAATCATATTCATGCTCAACGCAAACGCCAAATAACATTTATTTAGGTTTAACACTAATCCCAAAAGTATAGGGAGTGTACGATGATAATCATATCAATCTTGGAACCACTTCCAACACACATTGTCACTTCACCCTTAACTAGTCTCTATTTAATCTGTAACTCCTGTTTCGAGTTACTAATTTTTTAGCAACCGAACAAGTATCAAATACCCAGGGCTACTATAAATACTAGTAAGGTACACATCAATAACTTGTATATCAAATATACCCTTGTTCACTTTGCCATCCTTGTTATCCACTAAATATTCAGGGCAATTTCCGCTTCCAGTGACCAGTCCCTTTCCAGTAGAAGCACTTAGTCTCAGGCTTAGGTCCATACTTGGGCTTCTTCACTTGAGCAGCAACTTGCTTGCCGTTCTTCTTGAAGTTCCCTTTCTTTCCCTTTGCCCTTTTCTTGAAACTAGTGGTCTTGTTAATCATCAACACTTGATGATCTTTCTTGATTTCTATCTTCATCGATTTCATCATCATGAAAAGCTCGGGAATCATTTACGGCATCCCTTGCATACTATAGTTGATCACGAAGTTCTACTAACTTGGTGATGGTGACTAGAGAATTCTGTCAATCACTATTTTATCTAGAAGATTAACTCCCACTTGATTCAAGCGATTGTAGTACCCAGACAATCTGAGCACATGCTCACTGCTTGAGCTATTCTCCTCCATCTTTTAGCTATAGAACTTGTTGGAGACTTCATATCTCTCAACTCGGGTATTTGCTTGAAATATTAACTTCAACTCCTGGAACATCTCATATGATCCATGACGTTCAAAACGTCTTTGAAATCCCGATTCTAAGCTGTTAAGCATGGTGCACTAAACTATCAAGTAGTCATCATATTGAGCTAGCCAAACATTCATAACGTCTGCATCTGCTCCTGCAATAGGTCAGTCACCTAGCGGTGCATCAAGGACATAATTCTTCTGTGCAGCAATGAGAATAAACCTCAGATCACGGACCTAGTCCACATCATTGTTACTATCATCTTTCAACTTAGTTTTCTCTAGGAACACATATAAAACATCGGGAAGCAATAACGTGAGCTATTGATCTACAACATAGATATCCAAATCCTATCTGGACTAAGTTCATGATAAATTAAAGTTCAATTAATCATATTACTTAAGAACTCCCACTTAGATAGACATCCCTCTAATCATCTAAGTGATCACGTGATCCATATCAACTAACCCATAACCGATCATCACGTGAAATGGAGTAGTTTTCAATGGTGAACATCATTATGTTGATTATATCTACTATATAATTCACGCTCGACCTTTCGATCTCCAGTGTTCCGAGGTCATATCTGCATATGCTAGGCTCGTCAAGTTTAACCCGAGTATTTCTACGTGTGCAAAACTGGCTTGCGCCTGTTGTAGATGGACGTAGAGCTTATCACACCCGATCATCATGTGGTGTCTGGGCATGACGAACTTTGGCAACGGTGCATACTCAGGGAGAACACTTTTATCTTGAAATTTAGTGAGAGATCATCTTATAATGCTACCATCATAACTAAGCAAAGTAAGATGTATAAAAGATAAACATCACATGCATCGTCATGATATGGCCATCATCATCTTGTGCCTTTGATCTCTATCTCCAAAGCATCGTCATGATCTCCATCGTCACCGGCATGACACCATGATCTCCATCATATTGATCTATATCAATGTGTCATCACATGGTCGTCTCGCCAACTATTGCTCTTGCAACTATTGCTATCGCATAGCGATAAAGTAAAGCAATTATTTGGCACTTGCATCTTATGCAATAAAGAGACAACCATAAGGCTTCTGCCAATTGCCGATAACTTCAAAAAAACATGATCATCTCATACAACAACTTATATCTCATCACGTCTTGACCATATCACATCACAACATGCCCTGCAAAAACAAGTTAGACGTCCTCTACTTTGTTGTTGCAAGTTTTATGTGGCTGCTATGGGCTGAGCAAGAACCATTCTTACCTACGCATCAAACCAGAACGATAGTTCGTCAAGTTAGTGTTGTTTTAACCTTCTCAAGGACCGGCCATAGTCACACTTAGTTCAACTAAAGTTGGAGAAACCGACACCCGCCAGCCACCTGTGTGCAAAGCACGTCGGTAGAACCAGTCTCGCGTAAGCGTACGCGTAATGTCGGTCCGGGCCGCTTCATCCAACAATACCGCCGAACCAAAGTATGACATGCTGGTAAGCAGTATGACTTGTATCGCCCACAACTCACTTCTGTTCTACTTGTGCATATAACATCAACGCATAAAACCTGGCTCGGATGCCACTATTGTGGAACGTAGTAATTTCAAAAAAAATCTACACACACATAGGATCATGGTGATGCATAACAACGAGAGGGAAGAGTGTTGTCCACGTACCATCGTAGACCGAAAGCGGAAGCGTTAGCACAACGCGGTTGATGTAGTCATACGTCTTCATGATCCGACCGATCCAAGTACTGAACGTACGGCACCTCCAAGTTCAGCACACGTTCAGCTCGATGACGTCCCACGAACTCTGATCCAGCAGACCTTCGAGGGAGAGTTCCATCAGCACGACGGCGTGATGACGGTGATGATGATGCTACCGACGCAGGGCTTCGCCTAAGCACCGCTACAATATGATCGAGGTGGATTATGATGGAGGGGGGCACCGCACACGACTGGGAGAGATCAACAGATCAACTTGTGTATCTTGGGTTGCCCCCTGCCCCCGTATATAAAGGATCAAGGGAGGAGGAGGCCGACCCTAGGAGGGGCGCGCCAAGGGAGTAGGATTCCTACTCCTAGTAGGAGTAGGTTTCCTCCTTTCCTAGTCCAACTAGGAGAAGGGGGGAAAGGAGGGGAGTGGAGAAGGAAGGGAGAGGGGGGCTGCGCCCCAAACCCTTTGTCCAAATCAGACTGGGCTTGGGAGGGGTGCACGCCACCTCCTGGCTGCTGCCTCTCCTTCCCACTAAGGCCCATTAAGGCCCAATACTACTTCTTCGTATTCCCGTAACTCCCCGGTACTTCAAAAAATACCCGAATCACTCGAAACCTTTCTGATGTCCGAATATAGTCGTCCAATATATCGATCTTTACGTCTCGACCATTTCGAGACTCCTCGTCATGTCCCTAATCTCATCCGGGGCTCCAAACTACCTTCGGTACATCAAATCACATAACTCATAGTACAAATCGTCATCGAAACTTTAAGCGTGCGGACCCTACGGGTTCGAGAACTATGTAGACATGACCGAGACATGTCTCCGGTCAATAACCAATAGAGGAACCTAGATGCTCATATTGGCTCCCACATATTCTACGAAGATCTTTATCGGTCAAACCGCATAACAACATACGTTGTTCCCTTTGTCATCGGTATGTTACTTGCCCGAGATTCGATCGTCGGCATCTCAATACCTAGTTCAATCTCGTTACCGGCAAGTCTCTTTACTTGTTACGTAATACATCATCCCGCAACTAACTCATTAGTTGCAATGCTTGCAAGGCTTAAGTGATGTGTATTACCGAGTGGGCCCAGAGATACCTCTCCGACAATTGGAGTGAAAAATCCTAATCTCGAAATACGCCAACCCAACAAGTACCATCGGAGACACCTGTAGAGCACCTTTATAATCACCCAGTTACGTTGTGACGTTTGGTAGCACACAAAGTGTTCCTCCGGTAAACGGGAGTTGCATAATCTCATAGTCATAGGAACATGTATAAGTCATGAAGAAAGAAATAGCAACAAACTAAACGATCAAGTGCTAAGCTAACGGAATGGGTCAAGTCAATCACATCATTCTCCTAATGATGTGATCCCTTTAATCAAATGACAACTCATGTATATGGTTAGGAAACTTAACCATCTTTGATTAACGAGCTAGTCAAGTAGAGGCATACTAGTGGCACTCTGTTTGTCTATGTATTCACACATGTACTAAGTTTCCGGTTAATACAATTCTAGCATGAATAATAAACATTTATCATGATATAAGGAAATATAAATAAAAACTTTATTATTGCCTCTAGGGCATATTTCCTTCACATCAACCATCCTCCATCACCAATTTCATGATGCTCACCGCCGTGCGTGAGTAATTCCATCGTAGGATTGCTGGACGGTGATGGGTTGGATGGGATCTATCATTTAATTTTGTTAGTTTTGTTAGGGTTTGATCCCTAGTATCCACTATGTTCTGAGATTGATGTTGCTATGACTTTGCTATGCTTAATGCTTGTCATTAGGGCCCGAGTGCCATGATTTCAGATGTGAACCTATTATGTTTTCATCAATATATGAGTGTTCTTGATCCTATCTTGCAAGTCTATAGTCACCTATTATGTGTTATGATCCGTTAACCCCGAAGTGACAATAATCGGGACCACTCCCGGTGATGACCGTAGTTTGAGGAGTTCATGTATTCACTATGTGTTAATGCTTTGTTCTGGTACTCTATTAAAAGGAGGCCTTAATATCCCTTAGTTTCCCTAAGGACCCCGCTGCCACGGGAGGGCAGGACAAAAGATGTCATGCAAGTTCTTTTCCATAAGCACGTATGACTGTATTTGGAATACATGCCTACATTACATCAATGAACTGGAGCTAGTTCTGTGTCCCCTAGGTTATGACTGTTACATGATGAACCGCGTCCGGCATAATTCTCTATCATCGATCCATTGCCTACGAGTTTTCCATATATTGTTCTTCGCTTATTTACTTTCCCGTTGCTATTGCTATCATCACTACAAAACACCAAAAACATTACTTTTACTACTGTTACCTTTTGCTACCGTTACCACTACTATCATATTACTTTGCTACTAAATACTTTGCTACAGATATTAAGTTTCCATGTGTGGTTGAATTGACAACTCCGCTGCTAATACTTGAGAGTATTCTTTGGCTCCCCTTATGTCGAATCAATAAATTTGGGTTGAATACTTTACCCTCGAAAACTGTTGCGATCCCCTATACTTGTGGGTTATCAGGTTCACACTCAGTTCTCTTCTCCTATTCGTGTGTTCCATGCTAACTCCGCTGGCGAGTATATTTCCAAAATGTTGTGTGGTGTTCTTGCTGAGTAGGGCACTCTTCCTTAGTTCTCTTGTCCTGGTGCTCATGCTCAGAATGGCGTGTCTAAGCGAAAGCATCGCCACCTTCTTGAGACGGCTCGTGCGTTGATGATCACCGCTTCTCGTCCACCTCATTTTTGGGCCGAGGCTATATTCACCTCCACCTATCTCATCAACCTTCAGTCGTCCGTTGCTCTCCAGGGTGGTGTTCCTTTCAAGCATCTCTTTGATCGTTCTCTTGATTATTCAACACTTTGCTTGTTTGGTTGTGTTTGCTATGTTCTTCTTGCCCCTCGCGAATGCACCAAACTAACCGCTCAGTCTGTTAAGTGTGTTTTCTTAGGCTATAGTGATGAGCATAAGGGCTATCGTTGTTGGGATCCTATCGGTCGTCGGATGCGTATTTCTCGGGATGTGACTTTGATGAGTCTGTTACCTTCTACCCGCGTCCATCTTTCTCGACCTTTTCTATGGAGGATATCTCTTTCCTCACTTTTCTCGACACGCCTATCACTCCAGTTGAGCCCTTTTCTCTCTGTCCTGCTCACTCTACTTCTCCACCTCTTGCCGATTTGCCACCACCATCTCCCATGGTTTCCTCACCTTGCATGTCACCAGATTTTGCACCTTCATCCCCGGTGATTTCTTCGTCTCCACCTCCTAATTCTACCTCGGCTATTCCTCCTCGTATTCTTCCATCCTTGCCTCAGTATTACCCTCGTCATTCATGTAATGTGGATGTGTCTGTTGACGTGTCGTCCTCCTCATCTCAGTCTACCTATGGCTTGCGTCCTTGTCCGCTTCCGCTTGTTGATCGCCTTGGTTTTTCAACCGCTGGTGTTGTTGTTCTTGAGCCGACTTCTTATCGTGAGGCTGTTGTTCATCCTGAATGGCAGTTTGCGATGGCAGAGGAGATTCCTGCTCTTGAATGCACTGGTACATGGGATCTTGTTTCTCTTCCTCCAGGTGTCCGTCCCATCACTTGTAAGTGGGTCTACAAGGTTAAGACTCGCTCCGATGGTTCTCTTGAGCGTTACAAAGCTTGTTTTGTGGTTCGTGGTTTTCAGCAGGAGCATGGTCATGATTATGATGAGACATTTTCTCCTGTGGCCCATATGACCACTATCCGCACACTTCTTGTCGTGGCCTCTGCACCACACTGGTTTGTATCTCAGCTTGATGTTAAGAATGCCTTTCTTAACGGTGAGTTGTGTGAGGAGGTATACATGCAGCCACCACCTGGGTATTCTGTTCTTGATGGCATGGTATGTTGTCTTCATCGTTCTCTCTATGGCCTTAAGCAAGCCCCCCGCGCCTGGTTTGAGCGTTTTGCCTCTGTGGTGACTCCCGTTGGTTTTTCAGCGAGTGCTCATGATCCAGCATTGTTTGTCCCCCTTTCTCCTCGTGGTCGGACTCTTCTTATTCTCTATGTTGATGACATGATCATCACTGGCGATGACCCCGAGTATATTGCCTTTGTAAAGGCCCGTCTTAGTGAGCAGTTTCTTATGGTGGACCTCTTTGCTACTTTCTTGGGATTGAAGTCTCTTCTACCTCTGATGGCTTTTTTATATCCTAGGAAAAGTATATACAAGATCTTCTTATTCGTGCTGCTCTTACCGCTGAGCGCATTGTTGAGACTCCAATGGAGCTCAATGTTCACCTTCGTGATACTGATGGTGACCCCTTGCCTGACCCAACGCGTTATCGTCATCTTGTTGGGAGTCTTGTCTATCTAGCTGTCACTCATCCGGATATCTCTTATCCGGTTCATATTCTGAGTCAGTTTGTCTCCCCTCCCACTTCGGTTCACTATAGTCACCTCCTTCATGTTCTCCAATATCTTTGGGACACGATCTATCACCGTCTATTCTTTCCTTGCTCCAGTTCTTTACAGCTTCAGGCCTATTCAGATGCTACATGGGCTAGTGATCCCTCCGATCGTCATTCACTTTCTGCTTACTGTGTTTTTCTTGGTGGTTCTCTCATTGCCTGGAAGGCGAAGAAACAGACTGCAGTTTCCCGTTCGAGTGTAGAGGCTGTGTTATGAGCTATGGCTCTTTTGAGGCAGAGGTGACTTGGTTACTGTCGTGGAATTGTCACGGCAGATATCCTAGTGTGAGGACTTAGTCATGAGGCCAACACATCTATGCATTAGCTTGAAGGGGTTGGTCAGAATCGAGAGACGCGAGACAGATCAACACACAAGACAAGGATCTAGGCAGCTTCGGGCCTCGGGAAACATCATCCGGTAATAGCCCTACATGTTGTTTGTGGCTAGGTCTCATTATGCTCATGAGGGAGACGCCGCATAAGCCGGCTCTCCTCTAGTTGTGTCTAGCCTTAGCTATCGTTTCTTGCTTCTTGTCCCTCTTTGGGGAGCCCTGCCCCTCCTTATATAAGTTGAAGGGGCGGGTTACATGACTAGTCCTAGTAGGATTAGGATTACTCTATTACAAGTGGAGTCCTAGTCTTGCTTCCTTTATAAGGAAATATTCCTTATACTTTCTCTTAAGCCGGCCCATCATAACATGAGCCGGCCTTCTGGGCCTTGGGCCTTGTCATCCATCTGAAACACTCGTCGGGTCACCAATGAGTCTTCAGGCTCATGGGTCGCCACAATAAGGAACCGCCAGACACGTAAGTCGCCAATCCTCTGGCGAGTTACCAATGAAACGCCAAGTCCGGCCGGGTCATATATCCGGTCGGGTCATATCGCAGGGTATATCCCCGACATTAGCCCCCAGTTTAATTTGGATTTTTCCATGTTAAACTGATCTGCAACATAAACACAAGAACAAATTTGATAGGTTGTGCTCCGGGTTAAATATTCTTATAAGCCGGCACCTGATCATCCTTAAGTCCTTGTAATTTCCTTCTTGTGGGAGGTCCGGGTCAATATACCAGCTTCATAATCAATTTGCTGACATTGGTTTCTCACAGAAAATATTGTGCAAAATAATTCACTTGAGTCGGCTTCCAAAGCACCGGCTTAAGAAATATTGGTCTTGACATACTCATCTGATATTCAGCCGGTTTAAAGATGTAGATCTTGCCGGTTTAATATTACCAAAATTGCTGGTTTGTAAATATTGATGGCACCTAGTCATAATTGTGGCCAACGTTGGATTATAATTATTGATGACGCCGGGTTATGATTGCTGCAGACACCGGGTCATAATGATTGGTGACGCCGGGTTAATCTGGTTTGCTCAAAACTGAGACTTTGAAAATACTTCTCCTTATATCCGTGTTACCTGTAGCCCCCAAGTCTTGAGCAGAACAAAGTGATGACTTAAGACTTACTTCAATATAAATACTACCACTTTGAAGAAATCCATGTTGTTCATGTCAATCACTAGTAAAAACTAAATACTCCATATATGTAGCCCCCAAGTGTCGGGTTGTCATGCTTGCGGCAACCTGGGACTTGTCATTGTCTTATGCTCATAAAAAATTCAACCAGTGTAGCCCCCAAGGGCCGGGTCATTATGCAATAAAGAGCAGGGACTTTGTAGATATGTAAACATTGAACAGCAATGTGTAGCCTCCAAGGGCCGGGTCAGTACGATAATACTGAGCTGGAACTTTATAATACTTCATTTGAAAATAACCTCATATGATGTAACCCCCATCATGGGGCTTGAACCCACGTCCACAAGGCTAAGAGCTTTGCGCTTTACCAACTGAGCAGTGGACTCTTCAATATGATGGATTAAGACTTGTGTACCTTGAATTGCTGACAAGAGCAATTAGTAGACTCCAAGGGTCGGCTCATTATGATGTGATGAGTCGGGTCTTCAATAAGGCCAGTAAAAGTGACTTTGCATTAGCCCCCAAGTGTCATGATGCATGCCTGCAGCGACATGAAACTTGTATATTTGATGTAATCTCAACTTGAATAATGTAGCCCCCAAGTGCCGGGTCGTAAGCCTGCAGCGACTCGGGACTATTCCTTCCATTGTAGAATAAATCATATCCATTCATAAGATAATAGCCATTGTGCTAAAGCAACTTTGAAAACCTCAATGATAATACTGGTTATTGATAACCATAAATAAAATCCAGCCATGTTGGCTATTCAAGATTTGAATAATATAATCCGGTATGAAAACCTCAATCATTCAATATCATCATGACAATCCAGCCCAGTTTGGCTATGAAAGATGTGAATACCTTATCGGTTGACAAGTAAATCCGGAGTTTAAATACTCGGCGGCTCTTGGCCGACGGCGACTTAATGCCCATTCATGGTAAGCCTGAATTTTTATAACCCGACGGCTTATAGCCTTTGAGAAAATCTAGAATGGATAACCCTTTTTGAAACATCAATTTTGATGATGAGCTTGAACTTAATCATTTATATAAGTCATAGTTCTGCAAATCCTGTGATATTGAATCGTACTGCCGGCTTATGATACCTGTGCAGTAAGGGTGATAACTCAATCTTTAGAAGTCAAAACTTCCAAATGTTTATGACTGTCATATACTGGCGACTTATCGTCCAAAGTCAAGCCGGGTTAAATAGAAACTACTCATATATGCTTCAGATATGATCAAAAAAGTCTCAAGACAAAACCCAAAAGACTTTTCAAAAAACTTAAGTCAAACAAAGAGAAAATTTTGAGGCTTCTGATTCAAATATGATCAGTAAAACGGACCAAAGGGGTTAAGCTAGGATTCGAATACGATCATGTAGCCCCCAGTGGCTTTGGCGTTGTGTCGATCAAGAGGGTACCGACAGCTATGTTCTCTTTGGTTTGAATACGACCTATGTTTGAACAGGAAGCCCCCAAATAACCTTGTGAGCTATGCTCAAGGGGCACCTATATTTGAACTATGCTTTTGCAACATCCTCTCTTTGGTCCCTTTAACCTGGGTAGTAAGCCCCCAAGTTTATTGTAAGCATGACGTATAAGCCGGATCAAGAGGGATATTCACAGCTATGCTCAATGAGCGGGAAGCCACCAAGTGATCAATAATATGATAAGCCAATAAGGCAGGATAACCCATGTTTGAACCGCGCATTATGGCAACAAATTCTCTTTGGCAACCTTTAATTTTTCTGAGAACTCGAACTTGCGAGAGATGAATTCTTTTTGAACCGGAATTTCAAACCGGATATTGAGAGCTTTAAAGCTTTGTGAGAGACAGAGTTACCTTGAGCTGGATTTTAAACCGAGATCTTTATTTTGAGCCGGAAATTTTTTGACGGCCTTTAAATTTTCATCAATATAACAGTAGCCTCCGGGACCGGGTTATCTTTCCCTCCAATGACCCGGAATTGAAAACACCTCGTTTTTCGTTGGACGTAGCAATCGAAGCAAATTTTCATCACGCAGGCTTTAATGGGTCTTCATATCCACCCATGCATCCATCAAGCTCTGGAGGGCATGCCCAAACAGCATTTTTTACGCCAATATACATCATTGCATTGGCCGTGACCAATCATGTTAACTTTGGCTGATTCCTATATTAGACCTCCCGTGAGATGTACTAGTAGTGTTTTTCTTATTCTCCTTTCTTCTGGTCTTTGACTTCCGCAGATTGTCGCTGCATGTGCGTGCAACGAGTCGTCAAGGCGGCTCGAGGTTAGTGAAGTGGCTCGGCGAAGCGAAAACTGTGAAGCAGGGCGCAATAGCGACTAGAAGCGGGGCCTTGAGGCACTTTGACGGGTCAACCGACGTGCGGGAGGCGGAGCCGGCGACCGGCACGGCGGCACGGAAAACGGTCAGGGCCGCAGGCACGGAGCAGGTGTGAGCCAAGCGCGGCGCAGTTGATGCTTAAGGAGCAAGGCCGCAACAGTTTACGGCGGCAATGGTGACCCGGCGCTGGACGAGCGCAAGGAGCTGTCGCAGTAGCCATCCGTTGATTGATTTATAGCACAAGTATGTGGATGCTTTCCTCACAAAACGGAGTACTCATCGGTTTAGTACTTGTTGACAGCGATGGATTGACTTGTACTGTAGTAGACTTTGGTCATCACGCCCGAAAGTGACAGCGGTAGACTTCTGTTTCCCCTGTGATTTGGCCCGCTCGTAAAAAACAGCTGACGTGCATGTGAAGCATAGCAGGAATCGGATCTGATTGTTGAATCCCAACATCTGACGTCTCCTTGCAGTATGTTTGCTGCGTCGAAAGACTTAGGGGATGTTTGTTTCCGGGCACTTTTTTACGTAGGGACTAGAAAAAGTCTCTCTTAGAGACTTTTTTACCAAACGAGAGGGATTTTTTAGGGATTAAACTAGACATTTGGAACTAAATGAAGAAGACTTTTAAGGAGAGTCTTTTTAGGACTTTTCCAACAATGCCCCTCCATGCATCCATTGGCCCGCCACCCCATGGTGTTGTTTGATTGTTATTTATCTATATACTAGAGGCGACGTGGTCATTTAATAACCTCTAGGAAGGGACTAGGGACTTTTTAGTCTCTGGAAACAAACAGGGAGGGACTTTTTAGGGACTAGGGACTTTTTAGTTGAGACTAGAAAAAGTCCTAAGACTAGAGAACCAAACACCACCTTATATCGATCTCGGCGACTTATGGTGGTGCACAAGCGCAATCCTAACTTCTCTTCGACTTTTTAAATCTCCCAACACTTAAATCTGGACTGATGAACTTTGAAGCGGTGGCTCACGGCGTAGTCCTAAATTTTTGTTTAACCTTTAAAACCCACAGATCATCAATCTAGTCCAACGAACTTGAAACTGATGCATATTTTTTCAAACTGGCTCTTCTTCGTCCGGAAAATTGCGAGCTCCTCGATCCCTAGGAGAGATCCCTCCAAGAACTCAACACCACCGTGTGATAGCCCCACGGTCGCGCTAACTGTCGTGGAATTGTCACGGCAGATGTCCTAGTGTGAGGACTTAGTCGTGAGGCCAACGCATCTATGCGTTAGCTTGAAGGGGTTGGTCGAAATCGAGAGACGCGAGGCGATCAATACACAAGACAAGGATTTAAGCAACTTCGGGCCCCTGGAAACATCATCCGGTAATAGCCCTGTTTGTGGCTAGGTCTCATTATGCTCATGAGGGAGGCGCCGCATAAGCCGGCTCTCCTCTAATTGTGTCTAGCCTTAGCTATCGTTTCTTGCTTCTTGTCCCTCTTTGGGGAGCCCTGCCCCTCCTTATATAAGTTGAAGGGGCGGGTTACATGACTAGTCCTAGTAGGATTAGGATTACTCTATTACAAGTGGAGTCCTAGTCTTGCTTCCTTTATGAGGGAATATTCCTTATACTTTCTCTTAAGCCGGCCCATCATAACATGAGCCGGCCTTCTGGGCCTTGGGCCTTGTCATCCATCTGAAACATCCGTCGGGTCACCAATGAGTCTTCAGGCTCGTGGGTCGCCACACCAGGGAACCGCTAGAAACGTAAGTCGCCAATCCTCTGGCGGGTTACCAATGAAACGCCAAGTCCGGCTGGGTCATATATCCGGCCGGGTCATACCGCGGGGTATATCCCCGACAGTTACGGTGGTTACTTCAGGATTTTGGTGTTTCTGTTACTACACCTACTCCGCTCTTATCTGATAGTACAGGTGCTATTAGTATTGCGCGTGATCCTGTGAAGCAAGACCTCACCAAGCATATTGGCGTTGATGCTTTCTATGGGCGCGCTGGTGTGCAGGATCGGGTTATTGCTCTTCAGTATGTGCCTTCCGAGTTATAGTTGGCGGATTTTCTGACGAAGGCCCAGACTAGAGCGCAGCATGGCTTCTATCTCTCCAAACTCAGTGTTGTTAATCCACCATGAGTTTGAGGGGGTGTTATATATATATATAACCTTTGGTATTTACCCTATTGTATAAGGGGTTTCCTGCATATATTCCACACCTGTACATGTATATATACTGGCCTATGGCCACCTAGAAATACAAGTTGCATATTTCCTAACACCATACACTTCAGGAAGAACTGAGATCCTGGGCGGTAGCAGTTGTAGCCTTTCTAGCCTATCCTTGTTCATGTGCGGGATTTTGTATTTATTGGCTCCACCATTCTTCATTACTTCGACCATGCAAGCCTGCAGAGTTATGAATACTCTGTTAAGTTTTGATACTTCATATCCATCGAACTCCTCTTGAACACCTTTAATCAGCTCTGGAATAGTTTTCAGACTTTTGTAGTCTGTTAGAGACTGAATAGAGCTGAAGAACCCAAGGTCCAGGGCGTTCATGTCCGGAGAATTTGGAGGCTGATACATTATTCTAATGTCCAGGCCACTTTCGTCCGCAGCTTTTGCGAATGCTTGATCATTAGGTAGGATATGTGTTCTCACATTATCTTGCTGGATAAAAATGGGTTGTCCATCATCATCTGCAGGCCACAATGCTTGAATTGCTGGCACAACCATCTGTATAATGTACTCTCTCATCACATCCCTCGTCACTATGACAGGCTTTGTTTCCAATGTCCCTTTTTCCCTGTTCTTGCTTCTTTTTGCTGTTGCAGTCACTCTCACGAATGGCCATACCCCAATTTTTCCGGAGAATGTCATGTTCCCATCTTCATCAAACCGTGGTCCTGCTACCGCTGTGAGAAACATCACTTTTCCAATAGAGTTTTTGATAGGTCTTTCTGGGTCCTCTTTGTCAGGCAGCAGATAGTAGTTCCTTTTTTCTTGGTCATGGAGAACCATTTCTCGTCGATGTAAACAATATTATGCATACTCCTCAAACTTGGACTTACATCTCCCAATGTTGCCTCATCTAGCATAGAGAGGCAAAAATACACCCTATCTCTCTTATTTTTCTCTGTCAGTACCGGCTTAACCCTGTTGGAGTGTCTCCTTATCTTATTCAACTTGAACTTCTTGTATAGTGTAGTAGGGCTTACACCTAGTGCCTTGTCTAGAGATCGAATAGTTGACCTCTTGTTTAAGGGAATTGTCGGAATGAGAGATAGGATATCATCATAAGATTTTCTTCCACAATTTTCCTTTCTTTTGTTTGAAACATCCACCTCCCGACCAAGGCCTTTCTGTTTCATTGCCGTCTCCCATATTCTTTGAATAACTTGAACATGTGCTCCAAATATTGCAGCCACATCCTTCTTATCAGTTCTCTTGAACTTGCCTCCTCTACTCTTATGGAGGGTTTCCAAGGACATGTAAGCGGCATATCTCTGTGCATCAGTAAGCCAATTCATTTGCCTTTGTACTCCTACAATTGCAATAGAATAATAAAATTAATTATTGCAAGAATATTACAAATTGGTTGCTCGAAATGTAAACAAGAGGTCAACAATAGCATTAAATTCCATGGGATAGGAGTATTGCTTGCTTTGCTTGCTATAAATATAAACATAAATGCTGGTTGCTGAAAATATAAATGTAAATTAAATTTGTAAATATAAACTAAACTTTATACTCCATGATTGACCTTTATTGCAGGCAAGCAAGCAAATTACTCCATAATTTTTTTTGCATTGCTTTTTCTTTTTAATTTGGAGTAGTATGAAAATATTTTGAGGTACACCGTTGTTCTTGCGGCAGTTTCTTTTCCATTCCTAGTTGTCAGAGTATATGTTTATTTACACACACATACATGATGTCAGAGTATATGTTGTTTGAGGTACACAACGGTTCTTGCGGAGTTTGTTCAGTTTGCCTATAAGCAAATGAGGAAAAAACTGAAATACCCCCGCAATTGTCCAGGAGACCTCTGTTGCTTGTTGAAAATATAAATGTTGCTTGCTTGATGAAAATATAAATGTAAATGTTGCTTGCTGAAACTAATGTTGCTTGCGTTATCTCCTTCTTTCTAGTAGGCCCTGTGTACCATGACATTTCTTTGTTGTCATTTTAATTACTCCATACAGTAAGAAAGAAAGGCAACAACAAATTTGATTACTCCACTAAAATGTTAATTACTCCATTCTAGTGGAGTAGTCTTTTTCAGCCTTCCATAGAGAAGACTATGATATCCATTTGATTTGATTTAGCCACTTTACTACTCCATAGTGGAGTAGTGTTGAATAACCTGTGAACAAAATGAAGCTTCCTCATATGCACTATTCAATCTTAGCAATCCCTTCTTTGTTACTTCTCTGAAGCATAATTTGATGCAAGATTAGAAGAAATTATACCTGAATTTTGACCACAGCATTGTTGCCTTCTTCTTCAGGTTCTTCGTTGCCTTCTTCCGGTGGAATGAAATTGAGGTCTAGAACTACCATGCTTGCAATTGGGCCAACGATCTGCTGTTGTTGCTGTTGAGGATCTGCTGCTGTTGCTTCTGTTGAGGGCCAGTGATTTGCTACTGTCGATGTTGAGGATCTGCTGCTGTTGCTTCTATTGAGCGCCAATGATCTGCTGTTGTTTCTTCTATTGAGGATCTGCTGCCGAAGGAAAGGAGCTACAGTTGAGGATCTGCTACTATTGCCAGGGGACAAGCCGGCAAGGAGCACCGAGCCTGGAGGTGGTCACGCATGAGAGGAGCTCCTAATCTTCTCCCCTAGCCCCTGGCGAGCTGGACCTTCTGGCGACACGGGGAAGAAGGGAGGTGGTTCTGGGCGAGCTTGAGCTTGCCGGCGAAGTGCTGCTGGGGCCGGCGGCCGACGAGGTGCCCTTCTGGGGCCGGCGACGAGGTTCCTGGATGAGCAAGAAGCTGGGTAGGGAGGAGGAGATTCTGGGCGGAGGAGAATCTGGGCGAGGTGGGAAGGGAGGAGATCCTGGCGAGGAGAATCTGGGCCAGGTGGGCAGGGAGAAGCTGGGCGGCGAGCCCGCGACACGCTGGGAGGCGAAGCACTTGGCGAAGCGATCCCGATGGTTTTTTAATTTCAAATTGATTGAAGGGTATTGTTGTTCATTAGCGATTTTGGGGGCTGTTGGAAATCTCCTTCCGCACCTTACAAAAGTGAACGGAGGGAGTAGCAAAAATGTTCAATGTGTAGTTAAAAATAGTTCAACACTAGCGAGATGCCCTTGCATTGCACGGAACATTAAGATGCATTTTTTACAGAACACCTGTTGTGATTGACCCATACAGGAGTGATCCCATGTGTAAAAACTAATGATATCTCTAGAAAGAGGAGAGATAAGGTGATGAGTAGTGGGGCGTGGTGGTGATTGGTGGTCGGGCTAAGCGGAGACATGGGGATGGACGACGCTGGCAGCGGCCACCATGTCAGATTGTTCCGAATGCTTCCTTTTTTAATTGCTCAATAATGAGGTTGTGGGAGATAAGGATGAATGAGGGAAGACCTTATCTGCAAATGTGGGGAGAGGTGCGGATATTTTTTTGTAAAATTGGCATAGTTTGCTTTCTATCCGTCAGATATAGATCGGACGGTCAATATTACAAGATGACAGGCACACCATCATCACCAACTCGATTTTTATAAGAGAAGAGATATATTATAAAAATGTTCAATGTATATTTAAAATTTATGCATCATATATCACAAAATTTTACACTGTGTAGTTAAAAATTGTTCGGCGTATTTTCATGAAAAATTCAATGTATATTTGAAGCGTATATCGCCAAATGTTCAATCACGTATTATAATTTTGTTTGACAAAACGTTATTCATTACTTGAAGGAATAATTAAAAGACAAATCAACCCCTGTACATAATACCTATAATTGAGCGCTGTAGTTTTGCATATGGCCTGTCGCTAGTGGAGTGGCGAGTAAGGTTGCTTTGTATCTATGTGTGGCGGGTTCGATTATCGAACGCTGTATTTTTTTCGTCGCACTTCTCTTTTAGGTTCGCTCGTGGGAATGGGCCGGCCCGTTTAACGCAAGCTCCTTCAGCGAAAGCTACTCGTTTTTGACGCACGCGAGTGTCAGCTAGGCTGGTTCCTATTTGGCGCCTTATGCGCCTGATTCTTCGTATTCCGCAAACCGGCGCACACCCACCATCCGCGCTGGGCCTGCCCATTTAGTTGGTTTTTTTCTGTGAAAAACTGCAACAAAAATTGCGTGGCGAGGTGATTCGATCCTGAGATCGACTTGTCCTACATGGAGCACAGTAACCACCACGCTAACAGCATCTCTTGTCAATACTAACCCTCGTCCTCACCCTTTTGTTCTTTACTTACTTTTTCTTTTTGTCGTTTAGTTTCTCTTTTTTTCTTTCTAAAAAATCCGCGAAATGTTTCTCAAAATCCGTTAACTTTTTCAAAATTACGATTTCTTTCAAAATGTTTCTCAAATTTGGTGACCTTTTTTCAAATTCTTTGAACTTTTTTCAAATCCGATGAACTTTTTTGAAATTCAATGAACGGTTTTTTTATTTTGATGAACTTTTTTCAAATTTAGTGAACTTTTTTTGAACTTCGATGAACTTTTTTCCAAAATCATGATTTGTTTTTCATATTTGATGAACTTTTTTTCAAATTTGATGAACTTTTGTCAACTTTGTTGAACTTTTTTCAAATTTGATGAACTTCTTTTCAAATGTGATGAACTTTTTTTTCGAAAATGATGAACTTTTTTCACTTTTCCATAAACGTTTTTCAAAATCGATGAACTTTTCTTAAAAATGATTAACTTTTTCTCAAAATCATTGAGTTCTTTAAGTTTATGTACTTTTTCTTCAAAAATGATGAACTTTTGTCTCAAAATCGATAATTGTTTTTGTAGTTTGTGAGATTTTTTCATCAAATGTTGAACTTTGGCTCAAAATCGATGAACATTGATTCTTTATTATTTTAAAATCAATGAACTTTTTTGAAATTCAATGAACTGTTTTTTATTTTGATGAACTTTTTTCAAATTCAGTAAACTCTTTTTGAACTTCGATGAACTTTTTTCAAATTCGATAAAGTTTTTTTCAAAATCATGATTTGTTTTTCATTCGATGAACTTCTTTCCAAAATCATGATTTGTTTTTCAAATTCAATGAACTTTTTTCCAAAATCATGATTTGTTTTTCATATTCGATGAACTTTTTTTTGAATTTGATGAACTTTTTTCAAATTCAGTGAACGTTTTTTGAACTTTGATGAACTTTTTTCCAAAATCATGATTTGTTTTTCATATTCGATGAACTTTTTTTCGAATTTGATGAACTTTTTTCAACTTCGTTGAACTTTTTTCAAATTTGATGAACTACTTTTCAAATGCGATGAACTTTTTTTTCGAAAACGATGAACTTTTTTCACTTTTCCATAAACGTTTTTCAAAATCGATGAACTTTTCTTAAAAATGATTAACTTTTTCTCAAAATCATTGAGTTCTTTAAGTTTATGTACTTTTTCTTCAAAAATGATGAACTTTTGTCTCAAAATCGATAATTGTTTTTGTAGTTTGTGAGATTTTTTCGTCAAATGTTGAACTTTGGCCCAAAATCGATGAACATTGATTCTTTATTATTTTGAAATCAATGAACTTTTTTGAAATTCAATGAACTGTTTTTTATTTTGATGAACTTTTTTCAAATTCAGTGAACTCTTTTTGAACTTCGATGAACTTTTTTCAAATTCGATAAAGTTTTTTTCAAAATCATGATTTGTTTTTCGTTCGATGAACTTCTTTCCAAAATCATGATTTGTTTTTCAAATTCGATGAACTTTTTTCCAAAATCATGATTTGTTTTTCATATTCGATGAACTTTTTTTTGAATTTGATGAACTTATTTCAAATTCAGTGAACATTTTTTGAACTTTGATGAACTTTTTTCCAAAATCATGATTTGTTTTTCATATTCGATGAACTTTTTTTCGAATTTGATGAACTTTTTTCAACTTTGTTGAACTTTTTTCAAATTTGATGAACTACTTTTCAAATGCGATGAACTTTTTTTCGAAAACGATGAACTTTTTTCACTTTTCCATAAACGTTTTTCAAAATCGATGAACTTTTCTTAAAAATGATTAATTTTTTCTCAAAATCATTGAGTTCTTTAAGTTTATGTACTTTTTCTTCAAAAATGATGAACTTTTGTCTCAAAATCGATAATTGTTTTTGTAGTTTGTGAGATTTTTTCGTCAAATGTTCAACTTTGGCTCAAAATCGATGAACATTGATTATTTATTATTTTGAAATCAATGAACTTTTTTGAAATTCAATGAACTGTTTTTTATTTTGATGAACTTTTTTCAAATACAGTGAACTCTTTCTGAACTTCGATGAACTTTTTTCAAATTCGATGAACTTTTTTCCAAAATCATGATTTGTTTTTCATATTCGATGAATTTTTTTTCGAATTTGATGAAATTTTTTCAACTTTGTTGAACTTTCTTCAAATTTGATGAACTACTTTTCAAATGCGGTGAACTTTTTTTCGAAAACGATGAAGTTTTTTCACTTTTCCATAAACGTTTTTCAAAATCGATGAACTTTTCTTAAAAATGATTAACTTTTTCTCAAAATCAATGAGTTCTTTAAGTTTATGTACTTTTTCTTCAAAAATGATGAACTTTTGTCTCAAAATCGATAATTGTTTTTGTAGTTTGTGAGATTTTTTCGTCAAAAGTTGAACTTTGGCTCAAAATCGATGAACATTGATTATTTATTATTTTAAAATCAATGAACTTTTTTGAAATTCAATGAACTGTTTTTTATTTTGATGAACTTTTTTCAAATTCAGTGAACTCTTTTTGAACTTCGATGAACTTTTTTCAAATTCGATCAAGTTTTTTTCAAAATCATGATTTGTTTTTCATTCTATGAACTTCTTTCGAAAATAATGATTTGTTTTTCAAATTCGATGAACTTTTTTCCAAAATCATGATTTGTTTTTCATATTCGATGAACTTTTTTTTGAATTTGATGAACTTTTTTCAAATTCAGTGAACGTTTTTTGAATTTTGATGAACTTTTTTCCAAAATCATGATTTGTTTTTCATATTCGATGAACTTTTTTTTGAATTTGATGAACTTTTTTCAAATTCAGTGAATGTTTTTTGAATTTTGATGAACTTTTTTCCAAAATCATGATTTGTTTTTCATATTCGATGAACTTTTTTTCGAATTTGATGAACTTTTTTCAACTTTGTTGAACTTTTTTCAAATTTGATGAACTACTTTTCAAATGCGATGAACTTTTTTTTCGAAAACGATGAACTTTTTTCACTTTTCCATAAACGTTTTTCAAAATCGATGAACTTTTCTTAAAAATGATTAACTTTTTCTCAAAATCATTGAGTTCTTTAATTTTATGTACTTTTTCTTCAAAAATGATGAACTTTTGTCTCAAAATCGATAATTGTTTTTGTAGTTTGTGAGATTTTTTCGTCAAATGTTGAAGTTTGGCTCAAAATCGATGAACATTGATTCTTTATTATTTTGAAATCAATGAACCTTTTTGAAATTCAATGAACTGTTTTTTATTTTGGTGAACTTTTTTCAAATTCAGTGAACTCTTTTTGAACTTCGATGAACTTTTTTCAAATTCGATAAAGTTTTTTTCAAAATCTTGATTTGTTTTTCATTCGATGAACTTCTTTCCAAAATCATGGTTTGTTTTTCAAATTCGATGAACTTTTTTCCAAAATCATGATTTGTTTTTCATATTCGATGAACTTTTTTTTGAATTTGATGAACTTTTTTCAAATTCAGTGAACGTTTTTTGAACTTTGATGAACTTTTTTCCAAAATCATGATTTGTTTTTCATATTCGATGAACTTTTTTTTCGAATTTGATGAACTTTTTTCAACTTTGTTGAACTTTTTTCAAATGTGATGAACTACTTTTCAAATGCGATGAACTTTTTTTCGAAAACGATGAACTTTTTTCACTTTTCCATAAACGTTTTTCAAAATCGATGAAATTTTCTTAAAAATGATTAACTTTTTCTCAAAATCATTGAGTTCTTTAAGTTTATGTACTTTTTCTTCAAAAATGATGAAATTTTGTCTCAAAATCGATAATTGTTTTTGTAGTTTGTGAGATTTTTTCGTCAAATGTTGAACTTTGGCTCAAAATCGATGAACATTGATTATTTATTATTTTGAAATCAATGAACTTTTTTGAAATTCAATGAACTGTTTTTTATTTTGATGAACTTTTTTCAAATTCAGTGAACGGTTTTTGAATTTTGATGAACTTTTTTCCAAAATCATGATTTGTTTTTCATATTCGATGAACTTTTTTTCGAATTTGATGAACTTTTTTCAACTTTGTTGAACTTTTTTCAAATTTGATGAACTACTTTTCAAATGCGATGAACTTTTTTTTCGAAAACGATGAACTTTTTTCACTTTTCCATAAACGTTTTTCAAAATCGATGAACTTTTCTTAAAAATGATTAACTTTTTCTCAAAATCATTGAGTTCTTTAAGTTTATGTACTTTTTTTTCAAAAATGACGAACTTTTATCTCAAAATCGATAATTGTTTTTGTAGTTTGTGAGA
This sequence comes from Triticum aestivum, assembly GCF_018294505.1. Lineage (NCBI taxonomy): Eukaryota > Viridiplantae > Streptophyta > Magnoliopsida > Poales > Poaceae > Triticum > Triticum aestivum. The sequence continues at coordinate 78,042,080 of NC_057806.1, read as the reverse complement.
TTTTTTCGTCAAATGTTGAACTTTGGCTCAAAATCGATGAACATTGATTATTTATTATTTTGAAATCAATGAACTTTTTTGAAATTCAATGAACTGTTTTTTATTTTGATGAACTTTTTTCAAATTCAGTGAACTCTTTTTGAACTTCGATGAACTTTTTTCAAATTCGTTAAAGTTTTTTTTCAAAATCATGATTTGTTTTTCATTCGATGAACTTCTTGTTGGGGAACGTTGCAGAAAATTAAAATTTTTCCTACGGTTTCACCAAGATCCATCTATGAGTTCATCTAAGCAACGAGTCAAGGGAGAGAGTTTGCATCTACATACCACTTGTAGATCGCGTGCAGAAGCTTGCAAGGTGATGATGGAGTCGTACTCGACGTGATTCGAATCACCGATGACCAAGTGCTGAACGAACAGCACCTCCGCGTTCAACACACGTACGGGACGGGAGACGTCTCCTCCTTCTTGATCCAGCAAGGGGGAAGGAGAGGTTGAGGAAGACAGCTCCACCGGCAACACGACGGCGTGGTGATGGTGGAGAAGCAATACTCCGACAGGGCTTCGCCAAGCACACAACGGAGGAGGAGAGGTGTTGGGGAGGGGAGGGCTGCGCCTTGGAGGGTGGTGCGGCTGCCCTCCCCTCACCCCTCTATTTATAGGGGGAAGGGAGAAGGGGGCCGGCCCCTCTAGAACCCATCTAGGGGGGTGCGGCGGCCAAGGGGAGAGGGGAAGAGGGTGGCTTGCCCCCCAAGCCAAGGGGCGCCCCCTCTAGGGTTCCCCCCCTCAACCCTAGGCGCAAGGGCCCAAGGGAGGGGGTGCGCCCAGCCCACCAGGGGCTGGCTCCCTGCCCCACGCAGCCCATGTGGCCCCCCGGGAGGGGTGGCCCCTCCCGGTGGACCCCCGGAACCCTTCCGGTGGCCCCGGTACAATACCGGTATGACCCCGAAACTTCCCGGTGCCCGTTTGACAACTTCCCATATATAAATCTTTACCTCCGGACCCTTCCGGAGCTCCTCGTGACGTCCAGGATCCCATCCGGGACTCCGAACAACATTCGGTAGTCACATACTAGTCTTCCTAATAACCCTAGCGTCACCGAACCTTAAGTGTGTAGACCCTACGGGTTCGGGAGACATGCAGACATGACCGAGACGCTCTCAGGTCAATAACCAACAGCGGGATCTGGATACCCATGATGGCTTCCACATGCTCCTCGATGTTGTAATCGGATGAACCATGATGTCGAGGATTCAATCAAACCCTGTATGCAATTCCGTTTGTCAATCGGTACGTTACTTGCCCGAGACTCGATTGTCGGTATCCCAATACCTTGTTCAGTCACGTTACCGGCAAGTCACTTTACTCGTACCGTAATGCATGATCCCGTGTCCAACACCTTGGTCACATTGAGCTCATTATGATGATGCATTACCGAGTGGGCCCAGAGATACCTCTCCGTCATACGGAGTGACAAATCCCAGTCTCGATCCGTGTCAACCCAACAGATACTTTCGGAGATACCTGTAATGCACCTTTATAGTCACCCAGTTACGTTGTGACGTTTGATACACCCAAGGCACTCTTACGGTATCCGGGAGTTACACGATCTCATGGTCGAAGGAAGAGATACTTGACATTGGCAAAGCTCTAGCAAAACGAACTACACGATCTTTTATGCTATGCTTAGGATTGGGTCTTGTCCATCGCATCATTCTCCTAATGATGTGATCCCGTTATCAACGACATCCAATGTCCATAGTCAGGAAACCATGACTATCTGTTGATCACAACGAGCTAGTCAACTAGAGGCTCACCAGGGACATATTGTGGTCTAAGTATTCACACGTGTATTACGATTTCCGGATAATACAATTATAGCATGAATAAAAGACATTTATCATGAACATTGAAATATAATAATACTTTTATTATTGCCTCTAGGGCATATTTCCAACAGTCTCCCACTTGCACTAGAGTCACCAATCTAGTTACATTGTGATGAATCGAACACCCATAGAGTTCTGGTGTTGATCATGTTTTGCACGCGAGAGAGGTTTAGTCAGCGGATCTGCGACATTCAGATCCGTGTGCACTTTGCAAATCTCTATGTCTCCATCTTGAACATTTTCACGGATGGAGTTGAAACGATGCTTGATGTGCCTGGTCTTCTTGTGAAACCTGGGCTCCTTGGCGAGGGCAATAGCTCCAGTGTTGTCACAGAAGAGTTTGATCGGCCCCGACGCATTGGGTATGACTCCTAGGTCGGTGATGAACTCCTTCACCCAAATCGCTTCATGCGCTGCCTCCGAGGCTGCCATGTACTCCGCTTCACACGTAGATCCCGCCACGACGCTCTGCTTGCAGCTGCACCAGCTTACTGCTCCACCATTCAACATATACACGTATCCGGTTTGTGACTTAGAGTCATCCAGATCTGAGTCGAAGCTAGCGTCGACGTAACCCTTTACAACGAGCTCTTCATCTCCTCCATAAACGAGAAACATGTCCTTCGTCCTTTTCAGGTACTTCAGGATATTCTTGACCGCTGTCCAGTGTTCCTTGCCGGGATTACTTTGATATCTTGCTACCAAACTTACGGCAAGGTTTACATCGGGTCTGGTACACAACATGGCATACATAATAGATCCTATGGCTGAAGCATAGGGGATGACACTCATCTCTTCTTTATCTTTTGCCGTGGTCGGTGACTGAGCCGAGCTCAGTCTCACACCTTGTAACATAGGCAAGAACCCCTTCTTGGACTGATCCATTTTGAACCTCTTCAAAATCTTATCAAGGTATGTGCTTTGTGAAAGACCTATGAGGCGTCTCGATCTATCTCTATAGATCTTGATGCCTAATATGTAAGCAGCTTCTCCAAGGTCCTTCATTGAAAAACACTTATTCAAGTAGGCCTTAATGCTGTCCAGAAATTCTATATTATTTCCCATCAAGAGTATGTCATCTACATATAATATGAGAAATGCTACAGAGCTCCCACTCACTTTCTTGTAAACGCAGGCTTCTCCATAAGTCTGCATAAACCCAAACGCTTTGATCATCTCATCAAAGCGAATATTCCAACTCCGAGATGCTTGCACCAGCCCATAAATGGATCGCTGGAGCTTGCATACTTTGTTAGCATTCTTAGGATCGACAAAACCTTCCGGCTGCATCATATACAGTTCTTCCTTAAGATACCCGTTAAGGAATGCTGTTTTGACGTCCATCTGCCATATCTCATAATCATAGTATGCGGCAATTGCTAACATGATTCGGACGGACTTTAGCTTCGCTACGGGAGAGAATGTCTCGTCGTAGTCAATCCCTTGAACCTGTCGATAACCCTTAGCGACAAGTCGAGCTTTATAGATGGTGACATTACCATCCGCGTCTGTCTTCTTCTTAAAGATCCATTTGTTTTCTATCGCTCGCCGATCATCGGGCAAGTCTGTCAAAGTCCATACTTTGTTTTCATACATGGATTCTATCTCGGATTTCATGGCTTCAAGCCATTTGTTGGAATCTGGGCCCGCCATCGCTTCTTCATAGTTCGAAGGTTCACTGTTGTCTAACAACATGATTTCCAGGACGGGGTTGCCGTACCACTTTGGTGCGGAACGTGTCCTTGTGGACCTACGAAGTTCAGTAGCAACTTGATCCGAAGTACCTTGATCATCATCATTGGTTTCCTCTTCAGTTGGTGTGGGCATCACAGGAACATTTTCCTGAGCTGCACCACTTTCCCGTTCAAGAGGTAGTACTTCATCGAGTTCTACTTTCCTCCCACTTACTTCTTTCGAGAGAAACTCTTTTTCCAGAAAGCATCCGTTTTTGGCAACAAAGATTTTGCCCTCGGATCTTAAGTAGAAGTTATACCCGACAGTTTCCTTAGGGTATCCTATGAAGACGCATTTTTCCGACTTTGGTTCGAGCTTTTCAGGTTGAAGTTTCTTGACATAAGCATCGCATCCCCAAACTTTTAGAAACGACAACTTAGGTTTCTTCCCAAACCATAATTCATACGGTGTCATCTCAACGGATTTAGACGGTGCCCTATTTAAAGTGAATGTAGCTGTCTCTAGAGCGTATCCCCAAAATGATAGCGGTAAATCAGTAAGAGACATCATAGACCGCACCATATCCAATAGAGTGCGATTACGACGTTCGGACACACCGTTTCGCTGAGGTGTTCCAGGCGGCGTGAGTTGTGAAACGATTCCACATTTCCTTAAGTGTGTGCCAAATTTGTGACTTAAATATTCTCCTCCACGATCTGATCGTAGGCACTTTATCTTTCGGTCACGTTGATTCTCCACCTCATTCTGAAATTCCTTGAACTTTTCAAAGGTCTCAGACTTGTGTTTCATTAAGTAGACATACCCATATCTACTTAAGTCATCAGTGAGAGTGAGAACATAACGATATCCTCCGCGAGCCTCAACGCTCATTGGACCGCACACATCGGTATGTATGATTTCCAATAAGTTGGTTGCTCGCTCCATTGTTCCGGAGAACGGAGTCTTGGTCATCTTGCCCATGAGGCATGGTTCGCACGTGTCAAACGATTCATAATCAAGAGACTCTAAAAGTCCATCGGCATGGAGCTTCTTCATGCGCTTGACACCAATGTGACCAAGGCGGCAGTGCCACAAGTATGTGGGACTATCGTTATCAACTTTACATCTTTTGGCATCTACACTATGAACATGTGTAATATTACGCTCGAGATTCATTAAGAATAAACCATTGACCATCAGAGCATGACCATAAAACATATCTCTCATATAAATCGAACAACCATTATTCTCAGACTTAAATGAGTAGCCATCTCGTATTAAACGAGATCCAGATACAATATTCATGCTCAAACTTGGCACTAAATAACAATTATTAAGGTTCAAAACTAATCCCGTAGGTAAATGTAGAGGCAGCGTGCCGACGGCGATCACATCGACTCTGGAACCATTCCCGACGCGCATCGTCACCTCGTCCTTCGCCAGTCTCCGTTTATTCCGCAGCTCCTGCTGTGAGTTACAAATATGAGCAACGGCACCGGTATCAAATACCCAGGAGTTACTACGAGTACTGGTAAGGTACACATCAATTACATGTATATCAAATATACCTTTGGTTTTGCCGGCCTTCTTATCTGCTAAGTATTTGGGGCAGTTCCGCTTCCAGTGACCCTTCCCCTTGCAATAAAAGCACCCAGTCTCAGGCTTAGGTCCATTCTTTGACTTCTTCCCGGTAACTGGCTTACCAGGCGCGGCAACCTCCTTGCCGTCCTTCTTGAAGTTATTCTTACCCTTGCCCTTCTTGAACTTAGTGGTCTTATTGACCATCAACACTTGATGTTCTTTCTTGATTTCAGCCTCTGCTGACTTCAGCATCGAGAACACTTCAGGAATGGTCTTTTCCATCCCCTGCATGTTGTAGTTCATCACAAAGCTCTTGTAGCTTGGTGGGAGCGACTGGAGGATTCTGTCAATGACCGCCTCATCTGGGAGGTTAATGTTCAGCTGGGTCATACGGTTGTGCAACCCAGACATCTTCAGGATGTGCTCACTGACAGAACTGTTTTCCTCCATCTTACAACTGTAGAACTTGTCGGAGACATCATATCTCTCGACCCGGGCATGAGCTTGGAAAACTAGTTTCAGCTCTTCGAACATCTCATATGCTCCGTGATGCTCAAAACGCTTTTGGAGCCCCGGTTCTAAGCTGTAAAGCATGCCGCACTGAACGAGGGAGTAATCATCAGCACGAGTTTGCCAAGCATTCATAATGTCTTGGTTCTCTGGGACGGGAGCGTCACCTAGCGGTCCTTCTAGGACATATTGTTTCCTGGCAGCTATGAGGATGATCCTCAGGTTCCGGACCCAGTCCGTATAGTTGCTGCCATCATCTTTCAGCTTGGTTTTCTCTAGGAACGCGTTGAAGTTTATGTTGACATTAGCGTTGGCCATTGATCTACAAGACATATTTGCAAAGGTTTTAGACTAAGTTCATGATAATAAAGTTCTAATCAAATTATGAACTCCCACTTAGATTAGACATCCCTCTAGTCATCTAAGTGTTACACGATCCGAGTCGACTAGCCCGTGTCTGATCATCACGTGAGACGGACTAGTCATCGTCGGTGAACATTCTCATGTTGATTGTATCTTCCATACGATTCGTGTTCGACCTTTCGGTCTCCATGTTCCGAGGCCATGTCTGCACATGCTAGGCTCGTCAAGTTAACCCTAAGTGTTTTCGCTGTGTAAAACTGTCTTACACCCGTTGTATGTGAACGTAAGAATCCATCACACCCGATCATCACGTGGTGCTTAGAAGCGACGAACTATAGCAACGGTGCACAGTTAGGGGAGAACACTTCTTGAAATTTTTGTAAGGGATCATCTTATTTACTACCGTCGTCCTAAGTAAACAAGATGCATAAACGTAATAAACATCACATGCAATTATATAGTTGTGACATGATATGGCCAATATCATATAGCTCCAGTGATCTTCATCTTCGGGGCTCCATGATCATCTTGTCACCGGCTTGACACCATGATCTCCATCATCGTGTCTTCATGAAGTTGTCACGCCAACGACTACTTCTACTTCTATGACTAACGTTTAGCAATAAAGTAAAGTAGTTTACATGGCGTTATTCAATGACACGCAGGTCATACAAAAAATAAAGACAACTCCTATGGCTCCTGCCGGTTGTCATACTCATCAACATGCAAGTCGTGAATCCTATTACAAAGAACATGATCTCATACATCACAATTCATCATTCATCACAACTTCTGGCCATATCACATCACATGATCAATCGCTGCAAAAACAAGTTAGACGTCCTCTAATTGTTGTTGCATCTTTTACGTGGCTGCAATTGGGTTCTAGCAAGAACGTTTTCTTACCAACGAATCACCACAACGTGATTTTGTCAACTTCTATTTACCCTTCATAAGGGCCCTGTTCATCGAATCCGCTCCAACTAAAGTGGGAGAGACAGACACCTGCCAGCCACCTTATGCAACTAGTGCATGTCAGTCGGTGGAACCGGTCTCACGTAAGCGTACGTGTAAGGTTGGTCCGGGCCGCTTCATCCCACAATACCGTTGAGCAAGAAAAGACTAGTAGAGGAAAGTAATATGACAAAATCCACGCCCACAACAAAATTGTGTTCTACTCGTGCAAAGAGAACTACGCATAGACCTAGCTCATGATGCCACTGTTGGGGAACGTTGCAGAAAATTAAAATTTTTCCTACGGTTTCACCAAGATCCATCTATGAGTTCATCTAAGCAACGAGTCAAGGGAGAGAGTTTGCATCTACATACCACTTGTAGATCGCGTGCAGAAGCTTGCAAGGTGATGATGGAGTCGTACTCGACGTGATTCGAATCACCGATGACCAAGTGCTGAACGGACAGCACCTCCGCGTTCAACACACGTACGGGACGGGAGACGTCTCCTCCTTCTTGATCCAGCAAGGGGGAAGTAGAGGTTGAGGAAGACAGCTCCACCGGCAGCACGACGGCGTGGTGATGGTGGAGAAGCAGTACTCCGACAGGGCTTCGCCAAGCACACAACGGAGGAGGAGAGGTGTTGGGGAGGGGAGGGCTGCGCCTTGGAGGGTGGTGCGGCTGCCCTCCCCTCACCCCTCTATTTATAGGGGGAAGGGAGAAGGGGGCCGACCCCTCTAGAACCCATCTAGGGGCGTGCGGCGGCCAAGGGGAGAGGGGAAGAGGGTGGCTTGCCCCCCAAGCCAAGGGGGCGCCCCCTCTAGGGTTCCCCCCCCTCAACCCTAGGCGCAAGGGCCCAAGGGAGGGGGTGCGCCCAGCCCACCAGGGGCTGGCTCCCTGCCCCACGCAGCCCATGTGGCCCCCCGGGAGGGGTGGCCGCTCCCGGTGGACCCCCGGAACCCTTCCGGTGGCCCCGGTACAATACCGGTATGACCCCGAAACTTCCCGGTGCCCGTTTGACAACTTCCCATATATAAATCTTTACCTCCGGACCCTTCCGGAGCTCCTCGTGACGTCCAGGATCCCATCCGGGACTCCGAACAACATTCGGTAGTCACATACTAGTCTTCCTAATAACCCTAGCGTCACCGAACCTTAAGTGTGTAGACCCTACGGGTTCGGGAGACATGCAGACATGACCGAGACGCTCTCAGGTCAATAACCAACAGCGGGATCTGGATACCCATGATGGCTCCCACATGCTCCTCGATGTTGTCATCGGATGAACCACAATGTCGAGGATTCGATCAAACCCTGTATGCAATTCCCTTTGTCAATCGGTACGTTACTTGCCCGAGACTCGATCGTCGGTATCCCAATACCTTGTTCAGTCTCGTTACCGGCAAGTCACTTTACTCGTACCGCAATGCATGATCCCGTGTCCAACACCTTGGTCACATTGAGCTCATTATGATGATGCATTACCGAGTGGGCCCAGAGATACCTCTCCGTCATACGGAGTGACAAATCCCAGTCTCGATCCGTGTCAACCCAACAGATACTTTCGGAGATACCTGTAATGCACCTTTATAGTCACCCAGTTACGTTGTGACGTTTGATACACCCAAGGCACTCTTACGGTATCCGGGAGTTACATGATCTCATGGTCGAAGGAAGAGATACTTGACATTGGCAAAGCTCTAGCAAAACGAACTACACGATCTTTTATGCTATGCTTAGGATTGGGTCTTGTCCATCACATCATTCTCCTAATGATGTGATCCCGTTATCAACGACATCCAATGTCCATAGTCAGGAAACCATGACTATCTGTTGATCACAACGAGCTAGTCAACTAGAGGCTCACTGGGGACGTATTGTGGTCTAAGTATTCACACGTGTATTACGATTTCCGGATAATATAGTTATAGCATGAATAAAAGACATTTATCATGAACATTGAAATATAATAATACTTCTATTATTGCCTCTAGGGCATATTTCCAACACTTCTTTCCAAAATCATGATGTTTTTTTCAAATTCGATGAACTTTTTTCCAAAATCACGATTTGTTTTTCATATTCGATGAACTTTTTTTTGAATTTGATGAACTTTTTTCAAATTCAGTGAATGTTTTTTGAACTTTGATGAACTTTTTTCCAAAATCATGATTTGTTTTTCATATTCGATGAACTTGTTTTTTGAATTTGATGAACTTTTTTCAACTTTGTTGAACTTTTTTCAAATGCGATGAACTACTTTTCAAATGCGATGAACTTTTTTTTCGAAAACGATGAACTTTTTTCACTTTTCCATAAACGTTTTTCAAAATCGATGAACTTTCCTTAAAAATGATTAACTTTTTCTCAAAATCATTGAGTTTTTTAAGTTTATGTTCTTTTTGATCTCTTTATGAACTTCGATGAACTTTGTCTCAAAATCGATGATTGTTTTTGTAGTTTGTGAGATTTTTTCGTCAAATGTTGAACTTTGGCTCAAAATTGATGAACATTGATTATTTATTATTTTAAAATCAATGAACTTTTTTGAAATTCAATGAACTATTTTTTATTTTGATGAACTTTTTTCAAATTCAGTGAACTCTTTTTGAACTTCGATGAACTTTTTTCAAATTCGATAAAGTTTTTTTCAAAATCATGATTTGTTTTTCATTCTATGAACTTCATTCCAAAATCATGATTTGTTTTTCAAATTCGATGAACTTTTTTCCAAAATCATGATTTGTTTTTCATATTCGATGAACTTTTTTTTGAATTTGATGAACTTTTTTCAAATTCAGTGAACGTTTTTTGAATTTTGATGAACTTTTTTCCAAAATCATGATTTGTTTTTCATATTCGATGAACTTTTTTTCGAATTTGATGAACTTTTTTCAACTTTGTTGAACTTTTTTCAAATTTGATGAACTACTTTTCAAATGCGATGAACTTTTTTTTCGAAAACGATGAACTTTTTTCACTTTTCCATAAACGTTTTTCAAATTCGATGAACTTCTCTTAAAAATGATTAACTTTTTCTCAAAATCATTGAGTTCTTTAAGTTTATGTACTTTTTCTTCAAAAATGATGAACTTTTGTCTCAAAATCGATAATTGTTTTTGTAGTTTGTGAGATTTTTTCGTCAAATTTTGAACTTTGACTCAAAATTGATGAACATTGATTATTTATTATTTTAAAATCAATGAACTTTTTTGAAATTCAATGAACTGTTTTTTATTTTGATGAACTTTTTTCAAATTCAGTGAACTCTTTTTGAACTTCGATGAACTTTTTTCAAATTCGATAAAGTTTTTTTCAAAATCATGATTTGTTTTTCATTCTATGAACTTCTTTCCAAAATCATGATTTTTTTTCAAATTCGATGAACTTTTTTCCAAAATCAAGATTTGTTTTACATATTCGATGAACTTTTTTTTGAATTTGATGAACTTTTTTCAAATTCAGTGAACGTTTTTTGAACTTTGATGAACTTTTTTCCAAAATCATGATTTGTTTTTCATATTCGATGAACTTTTTTTTCGAATTTGATGAACTTTTTTCAACTTTGTTGAACTTTTTTCAAATGCGATGAACTACTTTTCAAATGCGATGAACTTTTTTTTCGAAAACGATGAACTTTTTTCACTTTTCCATAAACGTTTTTCAAAATCGATGAACTTTTCTTAAAAATGATTAACTTTTTCTCAAAATCATTGAGTTTTTTAAGTTTATGTTCTTTTTGATCTCTTTATGAACTTCGATGAACTTTGTCTCAAAATCGATGATTGTTTTTGTAGTTTGTGAGATTTTTTCGTCAAATGTTGAACTTTGGCTCAAAATCGATGAACATTGATTATTTATTAATTTAAAATCAATGAACTTTTTTGAAATTCAATGAACTGTTTTTTATTTTGATGAACTTTTTTCAAATTCAGTGAACTCTTTTTGAACTTCGATGAACTTTTTTCAAATTCGATAAAGTTTTTTCAAAATCATGATTTGTTTTTCATTCTATGAACTTCATTCCAAAATCATGATTTGTTTTTCAAATTCGATGAACTTTTTTCCAAAATCATGATTTGTTTTTCATATTCGATGAACTTTTTTTGAATTTGATGAACTTTTTTCAAATTCAGTGAACGTTTTTTGAATTTTGATGAACTTTTTTCCAAAATCATGATTTGTTTTTCATATTCGATGAACTTTTTTTCGAATTTGATGAACTTTTTTCAACTTTGTTGAACTTTTTTCAAATTTGATGAACTACTTTTCAAATGCGATGAACTTTTTTTTCGAAAACGATGAACTTTTTTCACTTTTCCATAAACGTTTTTCAAATTCGATGAACTTCTCTTAAAAATGATTAACTTTTTCTCAAAACCATTGAGTTCTTTAAGTTTATGTACTTTTTCTTCAAAAATGATCAACTTTTGTCTCAAAATCGATAATTGTTTTTGTAGTTTGTGAGATTTTTTCGTCAAATTTTGAACTTTGGCTCAAAATTGATGAACATTGATTATTTATTATTTTAAAGTCAATGAACTTTTTTGAAATTCAATGAACTGTTTTTTATTTTGATGAACTTTTTTCAAATTCAGTGAACTCGTTTTGAACTTCGATGAACTTTTTTCAAATTCGATAAAGTTTTTTTTCAAAATCATGATTTGTTTTTCATTCGATGAACTTCTTTCCAAAATCATGATTTGTTTTTCAAATTCGATGAATTTTTTTCTAAAATCATGATTTGTTTTTCATATTCGATGAACTTTTTTTTGAATTTGATGAACTTTTTTCAAATTCAGTGAATGTTTTTTGAACTTTGATGAACTTTTTTCCAAAATCATGATTTGTTTTTCATATTCGATGAACTTTTTTTCGAATTTGATGAACTTTTTTCAACTTTTTTGAACTTTTTTCAAATTTGATGAACTACTTTTCAAATGTGATGAACTTTTTTTTCGAAAACGATGAACTTTTTTCACTTTTCCATAAACGTTTTTCAAATTCGATGAACTTCTCTTAAAAATGATTAACTTTTTCTCAAAATCATTGAGTTCTTTAAGTTTATGTACTTTTTCTTCAAAAATGATGAACTTTTGTCTCAAAATCGATAATTGTTTTTGTAGTTTGTGAGATTTTTTCGTCAAATGTTGAACTTTGGCTCAAAATCGATGAACATTGATTATTTATTATTTTAAAATCAATGAACTTTTTTGAAATTCAATGAACTGTTTTTTATTTTGATGAACTTTTTTCAAATTGAGTGAACTCTTTTTGAACTTCTTTCCAAAACCATGATTTATTTTTCAAATTCGATGAACTTTTTTCCAAAATCATGATTTGTTTTTCATATTCGATGAACTTTTTTTTGAATTTGATGAACTTTTTTCAAATTCAGTGAATGTTTTTTGAACTTTGATGATCTTTTTTCCAAAGTCATGATTTGTTTTTCATATTCGATGAACTTTTTTTCGAATTTGATGAACTTTTTTCAACTTTGTTGAACTTTTTTCAAATTTGATGAACTACTTTTCAAATGCGATGAACTTTTTTTTCGAAAACGATGAACTTTTTTCACTTTTCCATAAACGTTTTTCAAAATCGATGAACTTTTCTTAAAAATGATTAACTTTTTCTCAAAATCATTGAGTTCTTTAAGTTTATGTACTTTTTCTTCAAAAATGATGAACTTTTGTCTCAATATCGATAATTGTTTTTGTAGTTTGTGAGATTTTTTCGTCAAATGTTGAACTTTGGCTCAAAATCGATGAACATTGATTATTTATTATTTTAAAATCAATGAACTTTTTTGAAATTCAATGAACTGTTTTTTATTTTGATGAACTTTTTTCAAATTCAGTGAACTCTTTTTGAACTTCGATGAACTTTTCTCAAATTCGACAAAGTTTTTTTCAAAATCATGATTTGTTTTTCATTCTATGAACTTCTTTCCAAAATCATGGTTTTTTTTCAAATTCGATGAACTTTTTTCCAAAATCATGATTTGTTTTTCATATTCGATGAACTTTTTTTTGAATTTGATGAACTTTTTTCAAATTCAGTGAACATTTTTTGAACTTTTTTCCAAAATCATGATTTGTTTTTCGTATTCGATGAACTTTTTTCCGAATTTGATGAACTTTTTTCAACTTTGTTGAACTTTTTTCAAATTTGATGAACTACTTTTCAAATGCGATGAACTTTTTTTTTGAAAACGATGAACTTTTTTCACTTTTCCATAAATGTTTTTCAAAATCGATGGACTTTTCTTAAAAATGATTAACTTTTTCTCAAAATCATTGAGTTCTTTAAGTTTATGTACTTTTTCTTCAAAAATGATGAACTTTTGTCTCAAAATCGATAATTGTTTTTGTAGTTTGTGAGATTTTTTCGTCAAATTTTGAACTTTGGCTCAAAATTGATGAACATTGATTATTTATTATTTTAAAATCAATGAACTTTTTTGAAATTCAATGAACTGTTTTTTATTTTGATGAACTTTTTTCAAATTCAGTGAACTCTTTTTGAGCTTCGATGAACTTTTTTCAAATTCGATAAAGTTTTTTTCAAAATCATGATTTGTTTTTCATTCGATGAACTTCTTTCCAAAATCATGATTTGTTTTGCAAATTCGATGAATTTTTTTCCAAAATCATGATTTGTTTTTCATATTCGATGAACTTTTTTTTGAATTTGATGAACTTTTTTCAAATTCAGTGAACGTTTTTTGAACTTTTTTCCAAAATCATGATTTGTTTTTCATATTCGATGAACTTTTTTCCGAATTTGATGAACTTTTTTCAACTTTGTTGAACTTTTTTCAAATTTGATGAACTACTTTTCAAATGCGATGAACTTTTTTTTCGAAAACGATGAACTTTTTTCACTTTTCCATAAACGTTTTTCAAATTCGATGAACTTCTCTTAAAAATGATTAACTTTTTCTCAAAATCATTGAGTTCTTTAAGTTTATGTACTTTTTCTTCAAAAATGATGAACTTTTGTCTCAAAATCGATAATTGTTTTTGTAGTTTGTGAGATTTTTTCGTCAAATGTTGAACTTTGGCTCAAAATCGATGAACATTGATTATTTATTATTTTAAAATCAATGAACTTTTTTGAAATTCAATGAACTGTTTTTTATTTTGATGAACTTTTTTCAAATTCAGTGAACTCTTTTTGAACTTCGATGAACTTTTTTCAAATTCGACAAAGTTTTTTTCAAAATCATGATTTGTTTTTCATTCTATGAACTTCTTTCCAAAATCATGATTTTTTTCAAATTTGATGAACTTTTTTCCAAAATCATGATTTGTTTTTCATATTCGATGAACTTTTTTTTGAATTTGATGAACTTTTTTCAAATTCAGTGAACGTTTTTTGAACTTTTTTCCAAAATCATGATTTGTTTTTCATATTCGATGAACTTTTTGTCGAATTTGATGAACTTTTTTCAACTTTGTTGAACTTTTTTCAAATTTGATGAACTACTTTTCAAATGCGATGAACTTTTTTTTCGAAAACGATGAACTTTTTCTTCAAAAATGATGAACTTTTGTCTCAAAATCGATAATTGTTTTTGTAGTTTGTGAGATTTTTTCGTCAAATGTTGAACTTTGGCTCAAAATCGATGAACATTGATTATTTATTATTTTAAAATCAATGAACTTTTTTGAAATTCAATGAACTGTTTTTTATTTTGATAAACTTTTTTCAAATTCAGTGAACTCTTTTTGAACTTCGATGAACTTTTTTCAAATTCGATAAAGTTTTTTTCAAAATCATGATTTGTTTTTCATTCGATGAACTTCTTTCCAAAACCATGATTTATTTTTCAAATTCGATGAACTTTTTTCCAAAATCATGATTTGTTTTTCATATTCGATGAACTTTTTTTTGAATTTGATGAACTTTTTTCAAATTCAGTGAATGTTTTTTGAACTTTGATGATCTTTTTTCCAAAATCATGATTTGTTTTTCATATTCGATGAACTTTTTTTCGAATTTGATGAACTTTTTTCAACTTTGTTGAACTTTTTTCAAATTTGATGAACTACTTTTCAAATGCGATGAACTTTTTTTTCGAAAATGATGAACTTTTTTCACTTTTCCATAAACGTTTTTCAAAATCGATGAACTTTTCTTAAAAATAATTAACTTTTTCTCAAAATCATTGAGTTCTTTAAGTTTATGTACTTTTTCTTCAAAAATGATGAACTTTTGTCTCAATATCGATAATTGTTTTTGTAGTTTGTGAGATTTTTTCGTCAAATGTTGAACTTTGGCTCAAAATTGATGAACATTGATTATTTATTATTTTAAAATCAATGAACTTTTTTGAAATTCAATGAACTGTTTTTTATTTTGATGAACTTTTTTCAAATTCAGTGAACTCTTTTTGAGCTTCGATGAACTTTTTTCAAATTCGATAAAGTTTTTTTCAAAATCATGATTTGTTTTTCATTCGATGAACTTCTTTCCAAAATCATGATTTGTTTTTCAAATTCGATGAATTTTTTTCCAAAATCATGATTTGTTTTTCATATTCGATGAACTTTTTTTTGAATTTGATGCACTTTTTTCAAATTCAGTGAACGTTTTTTGAACTTTTTTCCAAAATCATGATTTGTTTTTCATATTCGATGAACTTTTTTTTGAATTTGATGAACTTTTTTCAAATTCAGTGAACGTTTTTTGAATTTTGATGAACTTTTTTCCAAAATCATGATTTGTTTTTCATATTCGATGAACTTTTTTTCGAATTTGATGAACTTTTTTCAACTTTGTTGAACTTTTCTCAAATTTGATGAACTACTTTTCAAATGCGATGAACTTTTTTTTCGAAAACGATGAACTTTTTTCACTTTTCCATAAACGTTTTTCAAATTCGATGAACTTCTCTTAAAAATGATTAACTTTTTCTCAAAATCATTGAGTTCTTTAAGTTTATGTACTTTTTCTTCAAAAATGATGAACTTTTGTCTCAAAATCGATAATTGTTTTTGTAGTTTGTGAGATTTTTTCGTCAAATTTTGAACTTTGGCTCAAAATTGATGAACATTGATTATTTATTATTTTAAAATCAATGAACTTTTTTGAAATTCGATGAACTGTTTTTTATTTTGATGAACTTTTTTCAAATTCAGTGAACTCTTTTTGAGCTTCGATGAACTTTTTTCAAATTCGATAAAGTTTTTTTCAAAATCATGATTTGTTTTTCATTCGATGAACTTCTTTCCAAAATCATGATTTGTTTTTCAAATTCGATGAATTTTTTTCCAAAATCATGATTTGTTTTTCATATTCGATGAACTTTTTTTTGAATTTGATGAACTTTTTTCCAAAATCATGATTTGTTTTTCATATTCGATGAACTTTTTTTCGAATTTGATTAACTTTTTTCAACTTTGTTGAACTTTTTTCAAATTTGATGAACTACTTTTCAAATGCGATGAACTTTTTTTTCGAAAACGATGAACTTTTTTCACTTTTCCATAAACGTTTTTCAAAATCGATGAACTTTTCTTAAAAATGATTAACTTTTTCTCAAAATCATTGAGTTCTTTAAGTTTATGTACTTTTTCTTCAAAAATGATGAACTTTTGTCTCAATATCGATAATTGTTTTTGTAGTTTGTGAGATTTTTTCGTCAAATGTTGAACTTTGGCTCAAAATCGATGAACATTGATTATTTATTATTTTAAAATCAATGAACTTTTTTGAAATTCAATGAACTGTTTTTTATTTTGATGAACTTTTTTCAAATTCAGTGAACTCTTTTTGAACTTCGATGAACTTTTTTCAAATTCGACAAAGTTTTTTTCAAAATCTTGATTTGTTTTTCATTCTATGAACTTCTTTCCAAAATCATGATTTTTTTCAAATTCGATGAACTTTTTTCCAAAATCATGATTTGTTTTTCATATTCGATGAACTTTTTTTTGAATTTGATGAACTTTTTTCAAATTTAGTGAACATTTTTTGAACTTTTTTCCAAAATCATGATTTGTTTTTCGTATTCGATGACCTTTTTTCCGGATTTGATGAACTTTTTTCAACTTTGTTGAACTTTTTTCAAATTTGATGAACTACTTTTCAAATGCGATGAACTTTTTTTTTGAAAACGATGAACTTTTTTCACTTTTCCATAAACGTTTTTCAAAATCGATGAACTTTTCTTAAAAATCATTAACTTTTTCTCAAAATCATTGAGTTCTTTAAGTTTATGTACTTTTTCTTCAAAAATGATGAACTTTTGTCTCAAAATCGATAATTGTTTTTGTAGTTTGTGAGATTTTTTCGTCAAATTTTGAACTTTGGCTCAAAATTGATGAACATTGATTATTTATTATTTTAAAATCAATGAACTTTTTTGAAATTCAATGAACTGTTTTTTATTTTGATGAACTTTTTTCAAATTCAGTGAACTCTTTTTGAACTTCGATGAACTTTTTTCAAATTCGATAAAGTTTTTTTCAAAATCATGATTTGTTTTTCATTCGATGAACTTCTTTCCAAAATCATGATTTGTTTTTCAAATTCGATGAATTTTTTTCCAAAATCATGATTTGTTTTTCATATTCGATGAACTTTTTTTTGAATTTGATGAACTTTTTTCAAATTCAGTGAATGTTTTTTGAACTTTGATGAACTTTTTTCCAAAATCATGATTTGTTTTTCGTATTCGATGAACTTTTTTTCGAATTTGATGAACTTTTTTCAACTTTGTTGAACTTTTTTCAAATTTGATGAACTACTTTTCAAATGCGATGAACTTTTTTTTCAAAAACGATGAACTTTTTTCACTTTTCCATAAACGTTTTTCAAATTCGATGAACTTCTCTTAAAAATGATTAACTTTTTCTCAAAATCATTGAGTTCTTTAAGTTTATGTACTTTTTCTTCAAAAATGATGAACTTTTGTCTCAAAATCGATAATTGTTTTTGTAGTTTGTGAGATTTTTTCGTCAAATGTTGAACTTTGGCTCAAAATCGATGAACATTGATTATTTATTATTTTAAAATCAATGAACTTTTTTGAAATTCAATGAACTGTTTTTTATTTTGATGAACTTTTTTCAAATTCAGTGAACTCTTTTTGAACTTCGATGAACTTTTTTCAAATTCGACAAAGTTTTTTTCAAAATCATGATTTGTTTTTCATTCTATGAACTTCTTTCCAAAATCATGATTTTTTTTCAAATTCGATGAACTTTTTTCCAAAATCATGATTTGTTTTTCATATTCGATGAACTTTTTTTTGAATTTGATGAACTTTTTTCAAATTCAGTGAACGTTTTTTGAACTTTTTTCCAAAATCATGATTTGTTTTTCATATTCGATGAACTTTTTGTCGAATTTGATGAACTTTTTTCAACTTTGTTGAACTTTTTTCAAATTTGATGAACTACTTTTCAAATGCGATGAACTTTTTTTTCGAAAACGATGAACTTTTTTCACTTTTCCATAAACGTTTTTCAAAATCGATGAACTTTTCTTTAAAATGATTAACTTTTTCTCAAAATCATTAAGTTCTTTAAGTTTATGAACTTTTTCTTCAAAAATGATGAACTTTTGTCTCAAAATCGATAATTGTTTTTGTAGTTTGTGAGATTTTTTCGTCAAATGTTGAACTTTGGCTCAAAATCGATGAACATTGATTATTTATTATTTTAAAATCAATGAACTTTTTTGAAATTCAATGAACTGTTTTTTATTTTGATAAACTTTTTTCAAATTCAGTGAACTCTTTTTGAACTTCGATGAACTTTTTTCAAATTCGATAAAGTTTTTTTCAAAATCATGATTTGTTTTTCATTCGATGAACTTCTTTCCAAAACCATGATTTATTTTTCAAATTCGATGAACTTTTTTCCAAAATCATGATTTGTTTTTCATATTTGATGAACTTTTTTTTGAATTTGATGAACTTTTTTCAAATTCAGTGAATGTTTTTTGAACTTTGATGATCTTTTTTCAAAAATCATGATTTGTTTTTCATATTCGATGAACTTTTTTTCGAATTTGATGAACGTTTTTCAACTTTGTTGAACTTTTTTCAAATTTGATGAACTACTTTTCAAATGCGATGAACTTTTTTTTCGAAAACGATGAACTTTTTTCACTTTTCCATAAACGTTTTTCAAAATCGATGAACTTTTCTTAAAAATGATTAACTTTTTCTCAAAATCATTGAGTTCTTTAAGTTTATGTACTTTTTCTTCAAAAATGATGAACTTTTGTCTCAATATCGATAATTGTTTTTGTAGTTTGTGAGATTTTTTCGTCAAATGTTGAACTTTGGCTCAAAATCGATGAACATTGATTATTTATTATTTTAAAATCAATGAACTTTTTTGAAATTCAATGAACTGTTTTTTATTTTGATGAACTTTTTTCAAATTCAGTGAACTCTTTTTGAACTTCGATGAACTTTTTTCAAATTCGACAAAGTTTTTTTCAAAATCATGATTTGTTTTTCATTCTATGAACTTCTTTCCAAAATCATGATTTTTT
>NC_057806.1:78001397-78022493 GCF_018294505.1 Triticum aestivum | reverse complement strand
GAAATTCAATGAACTGTTTTTTATTTTGATGAACTTTTTTCAAATTCAGTGAACTCTTTTTGAACTTCGATGAACTTTTTTCAAATTCGACAAAGTTTTTTTCAAAATCATGATTTGTTTTTCATTCGATGAACTTCTTTCCAAAATCATGATTTTTTTTCAAATTCGATGAACTTTTTTCCAAAATCATGATTTGTTTTTCATATTCGATGAACTTTTTTTTGAATTTGATGAACTTTTTTCAAATTCAGTGAACGTTTTTTGAATTTTGATGAACTTTTTTCCAAAATCATGATTTGTTTTTCATATTCGATGAACTTTTTTTCGAATTTGATGAACTTTTTTCAACTTTGTTGAACTTTTTTCAAATTTGATGAACTACTTTTCAAATGCGATGAACTTTTTTTTTGAAAACGATGAACTTTTTTCACTTTTCCATAAACGTTTTTCAAATTCGATGAACTTCTCTTAAAAATGATTAACTTTTTCTCAAAATCATTGAGTTCTTTAAGTTTATGTACTTTTTCTACAAAAATGATGAACTTTTGTCTCAAAATCGATAATTGTTTTTGTAGTTTGTGAGATTTTTTCGTCAAATTTTGAACTTTGGCTCAAAATTGATGAATATTGATTATTTATTATTTTAAAATCAATGAACTTTTTTGAAATTCAATGAACTATTTTTTATTTTGATGAACTTTTTTCAAATTCAGTGAACTCTTTTTGAACTTCGATGAACTTTTTTCAAATTCGATAAAGTTTTTTTCAAAATCATGATTTGTTTTTCATTCGATGAACTTCTTTCCAAAATCATGATTTGTTTTTCAAATTCGATGAATTTTTTTCCAAAATCATGATTTGTTTTTCATATTCGATGAACTTTTTTTTGAATTTGATGAACTTTTTTCAAATTCAGTGAACGTTTTTTGAACTTTGATGAACTTTTTTCCAAAATCACGATTTGTTTTTCAAATTCGATGAACTTTTTTTCGAATTTGATGAACTTTTTTCAACTTTGTTGAACTTTTTTCAAATTTGATGAACTACTTTTCAAATGCGATGAACTTTTTTTTCGAAAACGATGAACTTTTTTCACTTTTCCATAAACGTTTTTCAAATTCGATGAACTTCTCTTAAAAATGATTAACTTTTTCTCAAAATCATTGAGTTCTTTAAGTTTATGTACTTTTTCTTCAAAAATGATGAACTTTTGTCTCAAAATCGATAATTGTTTTTGTAGTTTGTGAGATTTTTTCGTCAAATTTTGAACTTTGGCTCAAAATTGATGAATATTGATTATTTATTATTTTAAAATCAATGAACTTTTTTGAAATTCAATGAACTGTTTTTTATTTTGATGAACTTTTTTCAAATTCAGTGAACTCTTTTTGAACTTCGATGAACTTTTTTCAAATTCGATAAAGTTTTTTTCAAAATCATGATTTGTTTTTCATTCGATGAACTTCTTTCCAAAATCATGATTTGTTTTTCAAATTCGATGAATTTTTTTCCAAAATCATGATTTGTTTTTCATATTCGATGAACTTTTTTTTGAATTTGATGAACTTTTTTCAAATTCAGTGAACGTTTTTTGAACTTTGATGAACTTTTTTCCAAAATCATGATTTGTTTTTCAAATTCGATGAACTTTTTTTCGAATTTGATGAACTTTTTTCAACTTTGTTGAACTTTTTTCAAATTTGATGAACTACTTTTCAAATGCGATGAACTTTTTTTTCGAAAACGATGAACTTTTTTCACTTTTCCATAAACGTTTTTCAAATTCGATGAACTTCTCTTAAAAATGATTAACTTTTTCTCAAAATCATTGAGTTCTTTAAGTTTATGTACTTTTTCTTCAAAAATGATGAACTTTTGTCTCAAAATCGATAATTGTTTTTGTAGTTTGTGAGATTTTTTCGTCAAATGTTGAACTTTGGCTCAAAATCGATGAACATTGATTATTTATTATTTTAAAATCAATGAACTTTTTCGAAATTCAATGAACTGTTTTTTATTTTGATGAACTTTTTTCAAATTCAGTGAACTCTTTTTGAACTTCGATGAACTTTTTTCAAATTCGACAAAGTTTTTTTCAAAATCATGATTTGTTTTTTATTCGATGAACTTCTTTCCAAAATCATGATTTTTTTTCAAATTCGATGAACTTTTTTCCAAAATCATGATTTGTTTTTCATATTCGATGAACTTTTTTTTGAATTTGATGAACTTTTTTCAAATTCAGTGAACGTTTTTTGAATTTTGATGAACTTTTTTCCAAAATCATGATTTGTTTTTCATATTCGATGAACTTTTTTTCGAATTTGATGAACTTTTTTCAACTTTGTTGAACTTTTTTCAAATTTGATGAACTACTTTTCAAATGCGATGAACTTTTTTTTTGAAAACGATGAACTTTTTTCACTTTTCCATAAACGTTTTTCAAATTCGATGAACTTCTCTTAAAAATGATTAACTTTTTCTCAAAATCATTGAGTTCTTTAAGTTTATGTACTTTTTCTACAAAAATGATGAACTTTTGTCTCAAAATCGATAATTGTTTTTGTAGTTTGTGAGATTTTTTCGTCAAATGTTGAACTTTGGCTCAAAATCGATGAACATTGATTATTTATTATTTTAAAATCAATGAACTTTTTCGAAATTCAATGAACTGTTTTTTATTTTGATGAACTTTTTTCAAATTCAGTGAACTCTTTTTGAACTTCGATGAACTTTTTTCAAATTCGACAAAGTTTTTTTCAAAATCATGATTTGTTTTTCATTCTATGAACTTCTTTCCAAAATCATGATTTTTTTTCAAATTCGATGAACTTTTTTCCAAAATCATGATTTGTTTTTCATATTCGATGAACTTTTTTTGAATTTGATGAACTTTTTTCAAATTCAGTGAACGTTTTTTGAATTTTGATGAACTTTTTTCCAAAATCATGATTTGTTTTTCATATTCGATGAACTTTTTTTCGAATTTGATGAACTTTTTTCAACTTTGTTGAACTTTTTTCAAATTTGATGAACTACTTTTCAAATGCGATGAACTTTTTTTTCGAAAACGATGAACTTTTTTCACTTTTCCATAAACGTTTTTCAAATTCGATGAACTTCTCTTAAAAATGATTAACTTTTTCTCAAAATCATTGAGTTCTTTAAGTTTATGTACTTTTTCTACAAAAATGATGAACTTTTGTCTCAAAATCGATAATTGTTTTTGTAGTTTGTGAGATTTTTTCGTCAAATGTTGAACTTTGGCTCAAAATCGATGAACATTGATTATTTATTATTTTAAAATCAATGAACTTTTTTGAAATTCAATGAACTGTTTTTTATTTTGATGAACTTTTTTCAAATTCAGTGAACTCTTTTCGAACTTCGATGAACTTTTTTCCAAAATCATGATTTGTTTTTCATATTCGATGAACTTTTTTTCGAATTTGATGAACTTTTTTCAACTTTGTTGAACTTTTTTCAAATTTGATGAACTACTTTTCAAATGCGATGAACTTTTTTTTCGAAAACGATGAACTTTTTTCACTTTTCCATAAACGTTTTTCAAATTCGATGAACTTCTCTTAAAAATGATTAACTTTTTCTCAAAATCATTGAGTTCTTTAAGTTTATGTACTTTTTCTACAAAAATGATGAACTTTTGTCTCAAAATCGATAATTGTTTTTGTAGTTTGTGAGATTTTTTCGTCAAATGTTGAACTTTGGCTCAAAATCGATGAACATTGATTATTTATTATTTTAAAATCAATGAACTTTTTTGAAATTCAATGAACTGTTTTTTATTTTGATGAACTTTTTTCAAATTCAGTGAACTCTTTTCGAACTTCGATGAACTTTTTTCAAATTCGACAAAGTTTTTTTCAAAATCATGATTTGTTTTTCATTCTATGAACTTCTTGCCAAAATCATGATTTTTTTTCAAATTCGATGAACTTTTTTCCAAAATCATGATTTGTTTTCCATATTCGATGAACTTTTTTTTGAATTTGATGAACTTTTTTCAAATTCAGTGAACGTTTTTTGAACTTTTTTCCAAAATCATGATTTGTTTTTCATATTCGATGAACTTTTTTTCGAATTTGATGAACTTTTTTCAACTTTGTTGAACTTTTTTCAAATTTGATGAACTACTTTTCAAATGCGATGAACTTTTTTCACTTTTCCATAAACGTTTTTCAAATTCGATGAACTTCTCTTAAAAATGATTAACTTTTTCTCAAAATCATTAAGTTCTTTAAGTTTATGTACTTTTTCTTCAAAAATGATGAACTTTTGTCTCAAAATCGATAATTGTTTTTGTAGTTTGTGAGATTTTTTCGTCAAATGTTGAACTTTGGCTCAAAATCGATGAACATTGATTATTTATTATTTTAAAATCAATGAACTTTTTTGAAATTCAATGAACTGTTTTTTATTTTGATAAACTTTCTTCAAATTCAGTGAACTCTTTTTGAACTTCGATGAACTTTTTTCAAATTCGATAAAGTTTTTTTCAAAATCATGATTTGTTTTTCATTCGATGAACTTCTTTCCAAAACCACGATTTATTTTTCAAATTCGATGAACTTTTTTCCAAAATCATGATTTGTTTTTAATATTCGATGAACTTTTTTTTTGAATTTGATGAACTTTTTTCAAATTCAGTGAATGTTTTTTGAACTTTGATGAACTTTTTTCCAAAATCATTATTTGTTTTTCATATTCGATGAACTTTTTTTCGAATTTGATGAACTTTTTTCAACTTTGTTGAACTTTTTTCAAATTTGATGAACTACTTTTCAAATGCGATGAACTTTTTTTTTCGAAAACGATGAACTTTTTTCACTTTTCCATAAATGTTTTTCAAAATCGATGAACTTTTCTTAAAAATGATTAACTTTTTCTCAAAATCATTGAGTTCTTTAAGTTTATGTAGTTTTTCTTCAAAAATGATGAACTTTTGTCTCAAAATCGATAATTGTTTTTGTAGTTTGTGAGATTTTTTCGTCAAATGTTGAACTTTGGCTCAAAATCGATGAACATTGATTATTTATTATTTTAAAATCAATGAACTTTTTTGAAATTCAATGAACTGTTTTTTATTTTGATGAACTTTTTTCGAATTCAGTGAACTCTTTTTGAACTTCGATGAACTTTTTTCAAATTCGATAAAGTTTTTTTCAAAATCATGATTTGTTTTTCATTCTATGAACTTCTTTCCAAAATCATGATTTTTTTTTCAAATTCGATGAACTTTTTCCCAAAATCATGATTTGTTTTTCATATTCGATGAACTTTTTTTTGAATTTGATGAACTTTTTTCAAATTCAGTGAACATTTTTTGAACTTTTTTCCAAAATCATGATTTGTTTTTCGTATTCGATGAACTTTTTTTCGAATTTGATGAACTTTTTTCAACTTTGTTGAACTTTTTTCAAATTTGATGAACTACTTTTCAAATGCGATGAACTTTTTTTTTTGAAAACGATGAACTTTTTTCACTTTTCCATAAACGTTTTTCAAAATCGATGAACTTTTCTTAAAAATGATTAACTTTTTCTCAAAATCATTGAGTTCTTTAAGTTTATGTACTTTTTCTTCAAAAATGATGAACTTTTGTCTCAAAATCGACAATTGTTTTTGTAGTTTGTGAGATTTTTTTGTCAAATGTTGAACTTTGGCTCAAAATCGATGAACATTGATTATTTATTATTTTAAAATCAATGAAATTTTTTGAAATTCAATGAACTATTTTTTATTTTGATAAACTTTTTTCAAATTCAGTGAACTCTTTTTGAACTTCGATGAACTTTTTTCAAATTCGATAAAGTTTTTTTCAAAATCATGATTTGTTTTTCATTCGATGAACTTCTTTCCAAAATCATGATTTGTTTTTCAAATTCGATGAACTTTTTTCCAAAATCATGATTTGTTTTTCATATTCGATGAACTTTTTTTTGAATTTGATGAACTTTTTTCAAATTCAGTGAACGTTTTTTGAACTTTGATGAACAGTTTTCCAAAATCATGATTTGTTTTTCATATTCGATGAATTTTTTTTCGAATTTGATGAACTTTTTTCAACTTTGTTGAACTTTTTTCAAATGCGATGAACTACTTTTCAAATGCGATGAACTTTTTTTTCGAAAACGATGAACTTTTTTCACTTTTCCATAAACGTTTTTCAAAATCGATGAACTTTTCTTAAAAATGATTAACTTTTTCTCAAAATCATTGAGTTTTTTAAGTTTATGTTCTTTTTGATCTCTTTATGAACTTCAACGAACTTTGTCTCAAAATCGATGATTGTTTTTGTAGTTTGTGAGATTTTTTCGTCAAATGTTGAACTTTGGCTCAAATCGATGAACATTTTTCAAATTCATGTTTTAACAAAACTAAGGGATAATAAATAGCGCAGCCGCACATGTTCTTATACTATAAGCGCTATTATCGGCTACAAATGTTCAATGGGTGTAGCGGTTAGCTAAGCAGGAAGCCAGGAATATATGGGTGGCCTTGTTTGTGAGTTCGAATCCTGGTGGAAGTAGTTTTTGTGCCTTTTTCTGTAGTTTTTGTTCTTTGCGCTTTGCCTTATCGGGCCGGCCCAACAAGGCACTGCGTGGGCGCCAGAAACCTGTTCGGGCGCATAAGGCGCCGAACAGGAGGTCTCTCAGCTAGGAGGCGGGTTCCTATATGACGCATAGGGCGCCCCCGAGAAACCAGGTGCGCACCCATATCCCATTTATTTTTATTTCCGTTTTATCCTTAACTCTCTTTTTCCTTTTTCTTTCATTTTTTCTTTTTTGTTTCCCTTTTTCGCTTTCTTTTTATTTTTTCCTTTACTTTCCAAATTCATCAAAATTTCTTTGTATCAAATTCAAAAAATGTTCGCAATGTGTAAAAATGCTCAATGATTCAAAAGCTGTTCATAAAATTCCTTTTTTGTTCATCGAATTGAAAAATGTTCATCAAAATTCAAAATGTGTTCATCGAATTGAAAAAATGTTCACCAAATTGAAAAAGTGTTCATCAATTTCAAAATGTGTTCCCAAAACTTAAAATTTGTTCGTTGATTTAAAAATTTGTTCATCAAATTAAAAATTTGTTCGTTTTCTTTTTTCCTTTTCTTACAAAATTTTGAACATTTTTTGTGTCAAATTCAAAAAATGTTCCTCAATGTGTAAAAATGTTCATAAAATTAGTTTTTTGTTCACCGGATTGAAAAACTGTTTGTCAAAATTCAAAAAAAATTCATCGAATTCAAAAATTGTTCATCAAATTCAAAATTTTTTGTGCCTTTTTCTGTAGTGTTTGTTCTTTGCGCTTTGCCTTATCGGGCTGGCCCAACAAGGCACTGCGTGGGCGCCAGAAACCTGTTCAGGCGCATAAGGCGCCGAACAGGAGGTCTCTCAGCTAGGAGGCGGGTTCCTATATGACGCATAGGGCGCCCCCGAGCAACCAGGCGCGCACCCATATCCCATTTATTTTTATTTCCGTTTTATCCTTAACTCTCTTTTTCCTTTTTCTTTCATTTTTTCTTTTTTGTTTCCCTTTTTCGCATTCTTTTTATTTTTTCCTTTACTTTCCAAATTCGTCAACATTTTTTTGTATCAAATTCAAAAAATGTTCGCAATGTGTAAAAATGCTCAATGATTCAAAAACTGTTCATAAAATTCCTTTTTTGTTCATCGGATTGAAAAATGTTCATCAAAATTCAAAATGTGTTCATCGAATTGAAAAAATGTTCACCAAATTGAAAAAGTGTTCATCAATTTCAAAATGTGTTCCCAAAACTTAAAATTTGTTCGTTGATTTAAAAATTTGTTCATCAAATTAAAAATTTGTTCATTTTCTTTTTTCCTTTTCTTACAAAATTTTGAACATTTTTTGTGTCAAATTCAAAAAATGTTCCTCAATTTGTAAAAATGTTCATAAAATTAGTTTTTTGTTCACCGGATTGAAAAATTGTTTGTCAAAATTCAAAAAAAAATCATCGAATTCAAAAATTGTTCATCAAATTCGAAATTTTTTGTGCCTTTTTCTGTAGTGTTTGTTCTTTGCGCTTTGCCTTATCGGGCCGGCCCAACAAGGCACTGCGTGGGCGCCAGAAACCTGTTCGGGCGCATAAGGCGCCGAACAGGAGGTCTGTCAGCTAGGAGGCGGGTTCCTATATGACGCATAGGGCGCCCCCGAGCAACCAGGCGCGCACCCATATCCCATTTATTTTTATTTCTGTTTTATTCTTAACTCTCTTTTTCCTTTTTCTTTCATTTTTTTCTTTTTTGTTTCCCTTTTTCGCTTTCTTTTTATTTTTTCCTTTACTTTCCAAATTCATCAACATTTTTTTGTATCAAATTCAAAAAATGTTCGCAATGTGTAAAAATGCTCAATGATTCAAAAACTGTTCATAAAATTCCTTTTTTGTTCATCGGATTGAAAAATGTTCATCAAAATTCAAAATGTGTTCATCGAATTGAAAAAATGTTCAGCAAATTGAAAAAGTGTTCATCAATTTCAAAATGTGTTCCCAAAACTTAAAATTTGTTTGTTGATTTAAAAATTTGTTCATCAAATTAAAAATTTGTTCGTTTTCTTTTTTCCTTTTCTTACAAAATTTTGAACATTTTTTGTTTCAAATTCAAAGAATGTTCCACAATGTGTAAAAATGTTCATAAAATTAGTTTTTTGTTCACCGGATTGAAAGATTGTTTGTCAAAATTCAAAAAAAAATCATCGAATTCAAAAATTGTTCATCAAATTCGAAATTTGTTCGTCGATTTCAAGAATTGTTCACCAAATTCAAAAATTGTTCATCATCAATTTCAAAAATTGTTCACCAAACTCAAAATTTGTTCAACGATTCAAAATTTGTTCAATGAATTCAAAAGTTGTTCATCCGTTTTTCAAAAAATATTCTTAAATAGAAATTTTGTTCATAAAGTTTAGAAATTCATCGTATTGAAATTTTGTTCATCAAATATAAAAAATATTGATCACTATTAGAAAATGCTCATATAAATTTGTTCATCAAAAAAACTAAATTTCCGTTAAAAATTCAAATAAATCATTATTTTGAAATGACGAACATTTTTTTACAAAATTCACTTTTCTGAATTTTGAATTATTTTGAAGAAAAACGAAATGCAAAAATAGTAAAAAAAACGAATTAAAAAAACTGGGCCGTTCAGCCACGCTTGTGGGCCGGCCCACAACGATGATTGAAATCCAGCGAACGGAAAAAAGTGAATATGGGCTGGCCAATAGTTACATGTGGGAGGGAATCTTTCGCGGCTTCTATTTATCGCCTTAACCGGCTGGGTCGCGCTGTGATGCACCACAAGTCACTAGGTCAATGTCCGGTTAGTTGCAAAACACCAGGGCGCGACCACTATAAAGTAAACGAGCCGGTTTTTCCATAGGTTTTTCATTTTTTTTCTGTTTTTGTTTTTCCCTGGGTTTCTCTATTTTCGTTGGTTTTTTCCTTTCCTTTTCTTTTTTCTTTGTTTTCTTCGGTTTTCTTTGAATACATGGTCAACATTGCTTCTATAATCTATACACATTTAACATTTTTGAAAGATAAGTTTAACATTCTTTGAATACATGGTCATCATTTTTTCTATAGACATTTAACTTTCTTTGAATACATGGTCAACATTTTTTCTATACACATTTAATATTTTTCAGAGACAAGTTTAACCTTTTTGGAATACGTGATCAACAATTTTTTATACATATTTAACATTTTTCAAAGACAAGTTTGACATTTTTTAATACATGATCAACATTTTTATACACATTTAACATTTTTTAAATACATGGTTAACATTCTTTATGTACACATTTAACATTTTTCAAATACAAGTTTAAAATTTTTTGAACACTTGTTCAACATTTTTTTAAATGATTGTATTAAAAAATTAAATACATGATCAACATTTTTATATACATTTCATGCTGTATATTTTTTGTATACATGATAAAAAATTTTCTATACACATTCAACATTTTTTAAATGCTTGATTAACATTTTTTGAAATGTTTTATGCAAAGTATTTTTTGTAATGTAGAATATCTGGAAATGTACATAGAGTTAAGAGAAAAAGGTAAATAAAAAAAAGTAATAAGAATGTGGCATGTGGCCTGTGGCGCGATGGGCCAGCCCAATATCGATCTCGCCTTCAGCGAGACTTCCTCTCGTCTCGCTGTAGGCGAGCCATGTTAGCGCCCCTCCGGAGCATCACGGTTGAGTAACTTGTGGCGATAGTTAGATAGTTTACCATTGTGCCGGGTGTTGTCTTGAAATTAGCAATAGTCATGTGGGCTCGGACATGACCTTGGCACCTGAAGCTGCTGCCATCCCACCTGTAGAATATCTGTACTTGATTTTTTTTCCTCTCTTAATATATCGACACAAAAGGCTTTTGCGCGTTCGCAAAAAAAAAACCATGTACTCCATTCCACAAAAAAGGCCCTGTACTCTACCATTGTATATTCCTTTGTTTTACGCCACCCCAATTATCAATGAAAGACATAAAGCTTTTCAAAATGTAGACCAAGTTTGCATGCCAAGATGTTGTACAAGAAGTTGTTAAGGAAATTGGGATCTCTAGCACAAAGAACTGCATTGGCGATACATGCAATCACAGCTAACTCAACTAGGGCAATTGTGATGATGAGCAAACCAGGGTTGCTAAATGGACCAAACGAGAGCTAAATGTGTATAAAATGAATGTTGATGCATGCTATGTGGATCAGTGGCGGACCCAAAAAAAATGAAGGGTGTGCACACTGTAAAAAAATCTGCCTAATCTAAGTGTCATATCATATATGGCAAAGGAATAACACAAATAGCTCAATCAATTAAAAAAAGCTCAATCAAGTTTTGCAATATTATGTTTCAGAAAAATAAATTTAAATTTGCGAAATTACAATACAAATAGTCGTACATGAAAGATACACAAGAATAACTTCGGTTTGCCCTTCAGCTGCAGCCTTCTTTATTTTGACCTCATGTTTTCAACAAAATGGACATAATATTACTAATCCTCTTTGTCTTGAGTTCTGCAAGTACAACAAAACAAGAAGTAAGAGTCCTACAATTACAACAAAACGGTCACGATTGTTTTGTTCAAAGGATAAAATAGTTTTTATGTCTTTAAACGAAGAAGAATGTGGGCTTAGAGCATCTACAGCCGGGCGCCCCAAACCCTCCTTAAACGCCCGAGCGACCCGCCCGGTCACTGACCGGTCACGAAATTTTGACCCAGACGGATGGCTCAAATGGGCCTCAAACACCCGGATTAACTGGCAGCCCTCATATCCAGTCCAAAAATGGGCTGGATATGAAGGCGCCGGGCGCGTCCGAGCACGCCCGCCACGTCAGACTGACGGTGGGGGTCCCATGCGGAAACGCCCGAAACCTGGCGGTCGAAGCTCGTCTCCTCCGTCGGATCAATGTCGCCGCATGGCATCGCTCCAGCGGGCCGCGTAGTGCCTAGCCCGGCTATTTAAACTCGACCCGCGGCACCAAAACTCTACCACCCACATTTTCCTCCGCCTGTCCGCCGCCACCACTTTCCACTCCCTCTGTCCCCCTAGTAGCCATGCCCCCCAGGCCGCCGGGTGAGGAGCCACCAATTTCTAATGCCGGAGCACCGGCTCGAGCTCCTTGAGCAGATCCGGGCAAGGCTCCCTCCTACCCGATAGGAGATGGAGGCCGCGGAAGAGGTGAAGATGCTCACCTACATTGATGAGGTCGAGCAGGAGGAGGATGAGCCGGAGCCCTCCTACTCGCCCGTCCAGCCGGCGCCCAGCACCGTCGTCGTGGACATCTCCGACGCCGAAGATTATCTAGGGCAGTACATAGTATGTAGTACGTAGAATTTTTTTGCATGCTTTTGTATGGGTCTAATTGTTGAAATATGAGAGACTCAGATGTAAAGTGGCTAATTTGATACATGACCGGTCATTATCCACGAACGCGTGCGGTCGCGTCCGTGGGCGTTTGAGGGGCCGGATTTGCAAAGCCCGACCGTAGATGCTCTTAAATGGGCTGCAATGTTCTATTTCCATGGACCAGCGGGTGGCTGATGCGGGTGATCCATACATCCGGATGGTCAATGGAAAGTGTTTCGGGGCGGACGGCCGGTGGCGAAAGGAGTGGAAGGGACTAGGCAACAAGGCAAGCGGGCGAGGGGAGGGAAGCACGGGGAGCGGCGATGTCCGAAATTTAGACGAGCGGTCGAGGTGGGTGATTAGGTTTGGATGGCCGGCTTCCACATTCGTATCCGTGGACTGGTCCCCACTTGTTTATGAACAGATGAAGGATGAAATTTATGAATCAGCATTGAAAATATGACGTGGTAGATCGAAGTTGTCTCAAAAAATAACATGGTAGATCAAAGAGTTTTTTTTTCTGTTTGCAATCTACGTGATTCGCCGCTAGAGTTTCCGTCGAGTTGATCGATGGAATTGGTCTAGCTAGCTTCTACCGGGCTCATGTATATACTGGAGTCTTGGCTGGACACACTCGTAGTGCTGCTAGTAGAAAAATCAGTCAAGCTGCTTCTATGGTTTGCTAGGTTTGCATGCACGTGTACAGCTTCAGGTAACTGAGTTCTAGTACTGTAAAACCAACAAAGTCAGAAAAAGATGACATGTAGTGAAAGAAATTTGCAAAATGCTGGGTGTGCCACGGCACACCCGGCACACCCTCTAGGTCCGCCAATGATGTGGATGATGGAAGGGGAGCTACAGCCGCTGTACTTCGTAACCCTCGAGGGGAGGCGATGTCTGTTGGAAATACGAGCAAGTTACTACGAGATTTAATCCGAATAATTAGAAGATAAATCATGATTACAGTAGCAGAAATTAAACTAATCATGCGAACTAATATAGCAGATGAACAAATCACATCTAGGTCACATGCTAGAAACATGAATTTTACCACGATCTCGAACAGGAAGGATAGAATCACATACGGTGCAGCGGGAGCAGCACCGCCAACGTCGACGTTGTCGCCATGTCATCGAGGATGGGATTGCCGAGGTCGGGGAAGAAGTCGTCGTTCGCGAAGTCGTCGCTGACAGCAGTCGCGCGAGTGTGCTCCCCAAAAACCTGATCGCCCCTCTTCCATACAGGATCACGAGAGGCGGGGTTTCAGAGGCCTGCTGTCCCTTCTCCCGGTGCACGCCGAAAGGAGGGATGGAGAAGACTTGCTTGGCGGCGCAATGATCTAGAATGGTGGTGAGAAACCATACGAAGCGGCAATGGCTAGGGTAGACGTCTACCTGAATATATAGTGCGGGCCGTGTAGGTCGTGGGAGTAAACCCCACGTCCGAGTCGTCATGATCCAAAAGAATCGAAAACGGTTCAGTAATTAACGTGTCTGTTAATTATTAATTAAGGACTCATTAATTTTCCCCGAGCAGCAAAAATATAGACAACATGCATAGCTCTGTCCTCGGCTCGGCTCAATCCCGTAACCCGCGGCGCGGCGCGACGTGACGTGGAGAGGCGAGCGAGGAGGAGAAGCGCGCGTGTAGGTCTCCTCTTCTCATACTCATACAAGTGGTAGAAGAGCTCACCTTATAAAAAGGTGCAACTCCCTCTCAATTTCCGGGGTGGGACTAAACTTTAGCCTCACTCACTCCACTCATATATGTGCATGAATGAGCAAAGAGAATTTCAGAATTTTAGTTGGGCTTTGGGCCAAAGGCCTACTAGCAAAATTCCAACAATCCCCACAAAGTCTCATTGGCACATCTCATCATTTAGTTCCAAAACATTGTTTATATACCGGTGCTTAGTGAAGACTGTGAAGTTGAACTTCCACTTAGAGATTTATGCTACACTAGATCACTACTTGAATAATGGACTATGCCTTGAACTACAAGTTTTCTGCGAGACTAGTTTCACACAAATTCTTGACCGATATTGGGCTGCCTCAAGGCTTCCCCGCGGGTGGAGCGTATACATCATACTCCAGGGCCTTTTCATGAATTTATTAGAAAACACCCAATTCTCACAGACTACGACGTTAACAGTCAAATTCATATAGGTGTGTTCCTCAGAAAATATTCTGCAGGACAACATCTCTTCTTACCCGAATAAGCCACTTAGAACACATTAAGATAATGTAACGCCCTCGATGCGTCTATATCTCCCACGTGTCAAAGCGCGACTTAGAGGCATAACCGCATTGAAAGCAATGTCGCAAGTGAGGTAATCTTCACACAACCCAAATAATACAATAGAGGAAAAAGATACATAGTTGGCTTACAATCGCCACTTCACACAATTACATGAACAAAGCATTACAACATCCAAATACAATCAAGGTCCGACTACGGAACCAAAATAAAAGAAGACTACCCCAAATGCTACACAGATCCCCGATCGTCCCGACTAGGCTCCACTACTGATCAACTGAAAACGGAACAACACAAAGGACAAGATCTTCATCGAGCTCCTCCTGAGCTTGATTGTGTCATCTGCACGGTTTCATCGGCACCTGCAAGCTGGTTTTGGAAGTATCTATGAGCCACGGGGACTTAGCAATCTCGCACCCTCGCGATCAAGACTATTTAAGCTTATGGGTATGGTAAGGTATGAGGTGGAGCTGCAGCAAGCGACTAGCATATATGGCGGCTAACATACGCAAATGAGAGCGAGAAGAGAAGGCAAAGCACGATCGAGAAACTATGATCAAGAAGTGATCCTAGAACGACCTACGTCAAGCATGACTCCAACACCGTGTTCACTTCCCGGACTCCGCCGGAAAGGGACCATCACGGTTACACACGTGGTTGATGTATTTTAATTAAGGTCAACTTCAGGTTTTTTACAACCGGACATTAACAAATTCCCATCCGCCCATAACCGCGAGCACGGCTTTAGAAAGTTCAAATCCCTGCAAGGGTGTCCCAACTTAGCCCATCACAAGCTCTCACGGTCAACGAAGGATATTCCTTCTAGCGGGAAGACCCAATCAGACTCGGAATCCCGGTTACAAGACATTTCGACGGGGTAAAACTAAACCAGCAACACTGCCCGAATGTGCCGACAAATCCCGATAGGAGCTGCACATATCTCTTTCTCAGGGCACACTCAGATTGTCTTAGGTACGGGTAGGCCAGCCCAGAGTTACCCCTAGTGGCCACCGGCAGCTGACAGGT
Organism: Triticum aestivum; assembly: GCF_018294505.1. Classification (NCBI taxonomy): domain Eukaryota; kingdom Viridiplantae; phylum Streptophyta; class Magnoliopsida; order Poales; family Poaceae; genus Triticum; species Triticum aestivum. The sequence goes on along the minus strand of NC_057806.1, from coordinate 78,007,313 downwards.
TGGACCAACACTCAGAGGAGCACTAGCCCGAGGGGGTAAAATAATGATGACCCTCAGGAGCGCGACTCCCAAGGGAAAAGAAAAGGCTAGGTGGCAAATGGTAAAACCAATGTTGGCCATTGCTGGAAGAGTTTTACTCAAGGCGAATTGTCAAGGGGTTCCCATTATTACCCAACCGCGTAAGGAACGCAAAATCCGAGAATATAACACCGATATGACGGAAACTAGGGCGCAAGAGTGGAACAAAACACCAGGCATAAGGCCGAGCCTTCCACCCTTTACCAAGTATATAGATGCGTTAATTAAATAAGAAATATTGTGATATCCGAACAAGTAAACATGTTCCAACAAGGAACAACATCTCCATGTTCCAACAAGGAACAAACTTCAAACTTCACCTGCAACTAACAACGCTATAAAAGGGGCTGAGCAAAGCGGTAACATAGCCAAACAACGGTTTGCTAGGACAAGGTGGGTTAGAGGCTTGATTTAACAATATGGGAGGCATGATACACTACTAGAAAAAGGGCTATAGATGGGATTGACACTAATGGCGCACTAGACAAGCAGTGCGCCATTAGTATATACTAATGGCGCACCTCCTTCTGATACGCCATTAGAGCTGAAACTACGAATGGCGCACCTGGCCCAGGGTGCGCCATTAGTATCAATTTCTTTTTGAACTAGTGCGCCTGTCCAAACATACTAATGGCGCATCCAGACACAGTGCGCCATTACTAGTTGTAGTAATGGTGCACCTGTCGGAAAGTGCGCCACTAATATTGTTTTTTTTATTATATTTTTTATTCCTTTTTTTGCAAAACTACTAATGGTGCACTGTTCGACCGTGCGCCATTACTAGTTTAAACTAGTAATGGCGCACTGTGGAACAGTGCGCCATTAGTATGTTTTTTTTGCAAAACTACTAATGGTGCACCACCAGAAGGTGCGCCATTAGTAACCTGGATTACTAATGGCGCATTTAGAGTTGGTGCGCCATTAGTAAGTGGGCAGCAACAAGATATTTTGGACAGCCTCTCCTACCCACACTCACTTTCTCCCCACTTCATTCTCTCCACCTCCTCCTTGTCTCGGGTGCCTCCTCTTTTTCACCTCATTTCCACCATAGATTCATTCAATTTAAGTGGTTAAATTACCTTGTTTTGATAGGTAAGTAAGGGGGGAAGCTATATTTATGTTGTTCTCCCTACAACAATGTGCACATGCACTTTTTATGGCCTAGCTAGATCTATGTATGTCCGTGGTGTTGCATATGTTTGTGGTGTTGCATATGTGTTTGTGTTTGGAGGTGTACCGGTATTTGAAATGCGATAGTTGCCAATATTTTGCCGGAATGTTGATTCATTTCCGTTTCGGCGAGAATTTTGGCATTAAGCATTCTTTTTGGTCCTATTTTTAGGGAAAGTCATGCCAAATTTTTTCTTGGTTCTAAAATATCGTTTTGCTCTACCCCGCAGGCGACCATGGTCCGCACGATGACCGAAGGCATCGTGAATAGGTTTTTGAGGTCTGCAAAGGCCGAGATGCTTCAAAAGAACGAGACGGAGATAAGATGTCCGTGTCGAAGATGCAAGCTGAAGAGCCTTATTGCGGACCCGGAATCCGGGCAGGTGCGGGACCACCTGCTCTTGCGTGGTTTCATGGATGGCTATCGGTGGCAAGGTGATGAATATGACTACGAAGTCGTCCATGGGGGCCGGGCAAGAAATGAGGAAGGGCAGCAAGACAACCACCGCGGCTCGGGCGGGCGAGAAGATGAAGAATCCCCAGGAGATGATCACGACGGTGATGCTGTACACAGTCATCATGTAGAAGATGCAAGACATGATGATGAGGAAGATGCCGGAGCAAACGACGGGCATGATCATGAAGATGATGATGCCGGCGGAGCAGACGACGCTGGACCATCGATGGGCTGGGTGCAGGACCCTCATATTCAAGAGCTGCTTCTCAAGCAGACGGATAACGCAAGAGCTGCAGCCCGAGAGAAAGCCAAGATGGATCAACTTGAGTTAGACGCGGTTACTCCATTGTATGAAGGATGCAGGCCCGAGGATACCCGCCTGAAAGTAACGCTCATGGCTCTGGAGATGAAGGTAAAACACAAAATGACCGACGCATGCTTCGACGAGAACATGTCATTCTGGCACGAACGTCTTCCCAAGGGGAACAAGTGCCCGACCAGTTTGGAGGAGGCGAAGAAAACCGTGTGTCCTCTGGATTTACCCCACGTGAAATACCATGTGTGCATGAACAATTGCATCATTTATCGGGACGAGCACGCGGATTCTACCATATGTCCGGTGTGCGGCGTCACTCGATACAAGAAGAGGAAGAAAGCTCCTCGAAAAGTGGTGTGGTATTTCGCGGACCCTAAGGTAGCAAAGCTCCTGCGTTGGCACACGGATAGGGAGGAGAAGAAGCGAGAAGATGACGCAAATGATCCGGAGATAGATAAAAAAGACAAGATGCTGAGTCACCCTAAGGATGCGAGCCAGTGGCAAGCGTTGAACTTCGAAGACCCAGAATTTGGGAACGATCCAAGGAACATCATGCTGGGCACGAGCACCGATGGAGTCAATCCGTTTGGCAGCCAGAGAAGCACACATAGCACCTGGCCTGTGTTTGTGTGGATGTACAACCTTCCCCCTGGTTGTGCATGAAGAGGAAGTACATTCACATGAGTATGCTAATTGAAGGACCGGAACAACCAGGGAACGACATCAATCTGTATCTGGGGCTGCTGAAAGAGGAGCTTGACACGCTGTGGAAAACGCCATCCAATACGTGGGACGCCGCAGAGAAAGAATATTTCCCTATGAGAGCCGCGCTGCTCACGATGGTGCACGACTATCTCGGTTACGGATATGTCGCGGGGCAGGTGGTCCATGGATTTTCTGGATGCGTCAGGTGCATGGATGACACAACGTATCGCCAGCTAGATAGAGATCCTGGGTCTTTGAAAACCGTGTTCATGGGACATCGAAGGTGGCTTCGCGACGGTGACCCGTGGAGAAAACACAAGGATCTGTTCGATGGTGAAACCGAACCCCGAGGACGCCCGCGTATGAGGAGCGGCGAGGAAATATACGAGCTGTTGAAAAATTGGAAAGACTGCCCACTGCCGGGAAAGAAGCAAAAGGCGCTAGAGCCAGGAAAGAAGCGAAAGGCGCCAGAGCTGCTACTGAAGGTATGGAAAACGAGGTCTGTTTTCTGGGACTTGCCGTACTGGAAGATCCACCGTGTGCCTCACAGCCTTGATGTCATGCATATCACGAACAACGTGTGCGAGAGTCTGCTTGGTACCCTGCTCAACATGCCAGAGAGGACCAAAGATGGGCCGAAAGCAAGGGCAGACTTGAAATCAATGGGCATCAGGGAGGAGCTTCACGCTATATATGATGATGATGATGATGATGATGATGATGAGGCGAAGCAGGACACAGAAAGTCGTCGCAAAGGCAAAAAGGCCAAGAAGACCGGAAATGACTACCCTCCCGCGTGCTTCACTCTAAGTCAGGAGGAGATCGAGCAGTTTTTCACCTGCCTCGTAGGAGTAAAACTTCCTTACGGTTACGCGGGGAAGATAAGTAGATACCTAGACCCAGCGAAGCTAAAGTTCAGCGGGATGAAGTCTCACGACTGTCACGTGCTGATGACGCAGATACTTCCAGTTGCAATCCGTGGGATCATGGACGCGCACGTCCGTGAAACCCTATTTGGCCTATGTAACTTTTTCGACGTCATCTCTCGGAAGTCTGTTGGCGTGAGGCAACTCAGAAGGCTACAGGAAGAGATCATGGTGATACTATGCGAGCATGAGATGTACTTCCCGCCCGCACTCTTCGACGTTATGGTGCATCTGCTGGTCCATATCATGGACGATATCATCCAACTCGGGCCGACGTTCCTGCACAGCATGATGCCGTTCGAAAGGATGAATGGTGTCATCAAAGGATACGTTCGCAACATGTCACGTCCAGAGGGAAGCATAGCCAGGGGCTTTCTGACCGAAGAGTGCATCTCCTACTGCACGAATTATTTAGGCATCGAGAACCCCGTTGGTCTGCCCATCAACAGGCACCTCGGCAGGCTCGCTGGATGGGGTCACCGTGAGGGTCGCCGCGAAATGCATGTCGACTTCGAGGGTTGACTCGCCGACTTTGAAAGAGCAAACCTAGTCGCGCTACAACACATAGACGTGGTCGATCCTTGGGTGGTAGAGCACAAAACCTTTATTAAGAAGACGTACAATGACCGAGGCTAACAGAGGACGGACGGAGATATACTCAAAGAGCACAACTCATGTTTCACGCATTGGTTCAAGCAGAAGCTTCTGTCGTACCCTTTACATGAGGATTCTTCCGTGGAAGAACAACTCATATTCGCCTTGTCACAGGGCGCCGAGCACAACCTGATGACCTATGAGGCGTATGATATCAACGGCTACACATTCTACACCGAGGCCAAGGACATGAAGAGTGATGGTTATCAGAACTCTGGGGTAACGATGGAATCCTACACCGGTAACGACAAGGACAGATACTATGGAAGGATCGAGGAGATCTGGGAGCTGAGCTACGCTGGAGAGAAGGTCCCGATGTTCCGTGTCAGATGGGCCAAGAGCATCCTAAAAGAAGACCGGTATTTCACCACCATGGTTATACCCGAAGCCAAATCCAAGACCGCGGGCGCAAACGTCACCGCGAAAAATGAGCCATGGGTACTGGCTTCCCAAGTGGACCAATGCTTCTTCATTACCGATCCGTCAAAGCCCAGTCGTGTTGTCATGAGGAGAGGCAAAAGGAAGATCATCGGAATGGATGGAGTAGCCAATGAGCAAGACTTCGACAAGTACGGCGACCCGAGGATCGAACATAACGACGATGATGAAGTAGCAGCATACACCACAAGAAGAAGCAGGACCACCCTACCTAAAGGACGTCTGTTCCACAGAAGAACTCCATTTGCGAAAAAGAAGGGCAAGAAGATTGTGAACAGATAGCTAGCTAAGATCGATTGTATTTAAATTGTAGCCTTCATTTCTCGATTGTATTTCATGGGCGCTTTTTGAACTATCATGAATATTTTTAAATTTTATGGATACTCGATCTCGATCCCCTCCATCTTGATCGCTATCCCACCTCGCCAGATCCGGTCCCCCTCGCCGCCGAGCACCCCCCGGTCCACCGGCCGCCGCCGCCGACCCCCCGCACCCTCGATTCCCCTACTCAACCGTCGCCGCCGACCCCCCGCACCCCTCCCCTACTCAACCGCCGCCGCCGACCCCCCGCACCCCGCGCACCCTCCCCCGCTCCACCGACATTACTGTTTGATGATATTTTAAAAAAAAATTATTACTGTCTTATAAAAAAATATTACTGTTATGATTTAAACAAGTTTGAACATATTTAAACACAAATAAGTATCAAACAGCATTTTAAATGCATAAAAAAATTTGTGGAGCCTGGGAATCGAACCCAGGACCTCCTGGTGTGAGAACTGGCTGCTGACCAGCCGAGCTAGTAGAGGGAACTTGGTGTGGATCAGGTCAAGTGGAAGATAACCTGTTGGCTCGACCAGAAATCAAAAAAAAAATACTAATGGCGCACCACGGTGAGGTGCGCCATTAGTATGGATGTACTTATGGCGCACCTAGGGGTGGTGCGCCATTAGTATTGTGCCATTGCTATAAGAAAAAAAAACTACTAATGGCGCACCACGAGGTGGTGCGCCATTGCTATAGGATACCCCTTCGCCCGATCCCCCCTTCCCTCTCCCCCTCGCCAGTTCCCTTTCCCTCGATCCACCGCGCCGCTCCTTCCCTCGTCCCTCCCTCCACCGCGCCGCCGGCGCCGCCGCTGCCCCGACCCACTGCGCCGCAGCCGCCCACGC
>NC_057806.1:77961136-78001199 GCF_018294505.1 Triticum aestivum | reverse complement strand
GCCCGCGACCTCCTCGGACGGACAGCAGCGCGATCCTCCCCGCGCTCCCTGTGACCGCTCTCCACCGCCGCCGCCGACCCCCGCGCCCGCTCCACACCCTCTCCGGCTCCCCCGCGCCTGCTCCACACCTTCGCACCTCCCCACTTCCCCTCCCCTCGCGCTGCTTCACCCGACTAGGTCGTCCCCGTCGACACCGCATCGTCCCCGCGACCACCGTCGTCCCCGCGACCACCGGCCCTCCTCCGCCGCGACGACCAGGCGCCACCGTCCGCGGACTGCCTCGAGCTCTGTCCCTGTCCGCGCGAAGATCCCCTCCACTCCGCGGGCAGGGGCTCTTCTCCTGCCGCTGCAGCTACAAGAGGAGAGGAGCACCGACCAGCCACCACCGACGGACGCCTTAGTTTGGTACGACCTCGACCCCTTCACTGTTTTCTACTTCAAAAGTAAGTTTGTAGAGCCAACAGGCATAGTATCCATTAACTGGAATTGAGATAATTTTAATGGTATATTCGAAGTTAATATTTCGTTTAATCTAGTCTATGTGTTTGGTTTTTCTAACTGATATGAATGCCATGATTTCCAAGAACAAGATAGGATTGATGGGCCCCTGAAGCGGTTGCCATTAACCTTGCAGTGCCTATTTGCAACAAGGTATTTTAGCATTTACACATTTAGTATAATTTTAGCATTGTTTCTCAGTTTGGCACACTACACGTTATAGCAAAGATTCTCTATCTGGCACACTACACATTTTAGCATACTACACATTTTAGCACTGTTTTGGCAATGCACTGATTTGGAGTGATATCATTGGCTCATTGCTGCCTTTGTGCAATGCAGAACTGTTAAGAGTGATCTGGAGCAGGAGGGCGACGCTGAGCTCGGTTGGGGCCTCCTCGGCGACCGCTGCGGCGAGGTCTGTGCACTCAGTCTCTGAGTCCCCGCCGCGGAGAGTTGTACATACGCCAAGACCTTCTACGGTGAGCCCCTCACTCACTCAGCACCGAGTACTCTGCAATCTGGTCCTCTATCAGTAGCTTTTGTAGTAGTTCTTGCAGCGAATATGTCTTCCTGTTCAAATACAGAAGCAACACCCGACGAGTACACAAACAAAGACAATTTGTATTCACAAACTGCAGTATTTCTTCCTGTTCCACAACTGGGCGTTGTAGCCTGACATAAAGAGAATCATGAAGCACTTTTCTTTTAATTAAACACCTGCAGTAGTATACTTGACTGAATTTAAACACTTGCAGTAGTACTTTGACGAGTCTGCTTGATCAACTAAATTTAAACACTTACAGTCTTTCTACTGCTGCTTGATCAACTGGAGTACTCTGGTACTTGATCAGTAGCTGTTTTGGTGTAGCAAGTGCAGCAGCTGTAGTACTCCATTTGGTACTCCATCTGGAGACTTTAACTGGATCAGATTAGGTACTCCATTTGCTGTAGTACTCTAGTTAACTGAAACTAGTGACATCACTTGAAGCAACTTAAGTCTGAATAATCAAATTCATCATACACTATTACTTGAATAAAAGATTATGTGCTTGCAGTGGAGTGCATGCGTTTTGGAGTAGCATCAGTAGCTACTGTTAATTTTCCACATGAAGTACAGTACTGGAGTAGCAAGTGTACCAGTATTATTGGAGTAAAAAATTCAGTTAAGTTGTGCAGTAGTGTGCTCCTGCTTGCTCTTCTCTGAATCTTTTAAGTTAAATGAAACCTTTTTACTCCAGTAGAATTAGATGAATTTTGTCAGTACTGTGTATTTAAATGAATCTTTTGCTGTGTATTTAAATGAAAGGGGAGTATAAATACTGTTTGGTTAAAACCAAGATTCAGTATCTTGAACTACTCCAGTTGTTTAAATTTGACTTAGTGTAGTAATCCAATACTCCAAACTGTTGATGGACAGATGGCCATTAGTTGGTGTAGTACTGCTTGGAGTAGCTTGCTGTAGAGATTTGTGTATTCTGCAGTTGAGTGCCAAAATAAACCTTGCTAGGTAAATCTTGTTTGCATTAGGAGTAATCGCTGGAAATTTACTCAATTTTGTTTCCAGTAGATGCACTATTGGAGTATTGGATTACTGCCTCTGTTTTTAATTAACCACTACTAGAAAAAGGGCTATAGAAGGGAGCTCTGTCAGTAGCTAACTGCCTCATGTTCTGCTCTGTGAACTGCTATGTGGTGCTGCTCATGGATAATGGTAGGAATTTATGCAAATATTCAGAGACACAAAATATTGAAGTTGCTGTAACTGATTACTTTCCCAAGTGAGAAAAATACATTCTATTCTACCTATTTCAAACTCAGTGATTGTTGCAGCCAAGAAATGCCTAGCCAATGTTAAATGGTCCTATAAATGACAGTACCCTAACAACTATTCTGCTCATGATCTTATTTTTATTTCTTTGATGAAAGTTGGTTCTTTTCTTCCCAAGTTCACAAAAAATCTTTTACATTTCTAGTGGTTGCCAAAAGCATAATATGACCAGGACAAACATAAACTTTGAGGCTGAAAGGAAATCAAGTAATGAACCACATAGGAATAGAAGGTAAACAAACTATGCTAGTTGAGAATGTACCTCAGGAGTCGATCAGAAGTGCGACGTCTCAATATTTCCTGAAAACCCATATTGGCTAGGATAATTTGCTTTTATTACCTTATTTACACCAATTTTTAGTTAAACAATGATACTTGAATAATTTTGTGCTATTTCTGTTATGGTTTTGTGGACAGTATTTGACCTTATGGTAACTAGTTGGGGTCAGGTTTTGGGGTTTTGATTATTGGTATGAAGTACTGACAGAGGATCTTATTCACACCAAGTTTTAGTTAAACACTGGTACTAGAATGATTTTGTGCTACTTCTGTTGACAGAGAATGGCATGTTAATACCATATAGGTACCCAAATAATGTTGCTATGATGTATTGGGGGAGAAATGGTCCAGTATTGCTTGTAGTGGTTTGTCCAAAATGTTGAATGATACTGCTTGGAGATGCATATATTGTTTCACCTCTTCACATGCCAATGTATTTTCCATGTTGTGATGGAGGCCTTTTTTGCCTTGTCCACCCGAGAGGCCCTTGAGTTTGCTGGAATGTCGATTTTCGGGTACTCCATATGTCCTATTTTCAGCAAAGGTCATGCTGAAATTTTCCGTGAATTTTAGCATGACTTTGCTAAAAATAGGACATATGGGGTACTTGTGACTAATGCATGGGCCAGGGTATTTTAGTAGTTAATTAAGTAGGATTAAGTGCCCCGGCATACTTGTGACTAATGCATGGCTTTTAGGGTGCCTCGGTGTCGATAAAAACCGAAATGATGAAAGCTTAGGCTTTTAGGGTGCCTCGGCGTCGAAAACCCCTCAATGATAAAAGCTTAGCTTTTAGGATGCCTCGGTGTCGACAAACCCTAAATGATGAGACCATGATCTTGTTCCTTGACAATAACCAACTTTTTGACCAAACTTTGTTCCTATTTAGAGAGAAACATGGCCAACAACGATGAGGCCGGGGGTTCGAGCGTCAAGGCATTCTGGAAGCTGTCCCAGGAGATGGAGGAACAACCTCACTTGTATGAGGACGCCGCCTTCCCCACCGATCCTGAGACCACTGATGGTACCGCCGAGGATGACCCCACTGATGCCACCACTGATGGTGCCGCCGAGGATGCCACCACTGATGATGGCGGCGCACGCACAGATGGCAGCCAACCGAAGAGGCAACGGAAGGACCGGCGCCCAATCGTGCTCCGCACCCTCAAGGAGGAAGTTACTAAAGTGGACTCCGACGGGAATCCAACGGCGCCCGAACGAATAGTCAAGGGGTACTCGCTTCAGCTCGGGTGCATTCTCCAGAGCACCGTCTCGATCAACACCGAGAACCTGAGGCATCCTGACCAAGGGAATTTGCGCAACCTCCTCTTCACGAAGCTGCACGAACAATACAAGTTCCCCGCTAAATTTGAAAACACAAGCCTCAAAGGGAATAAAGTGAACAATGCTGCCCTCACGAAGATGAGCAAGGCCCTGTCTACTTGGAAAAGCAATGTGAAGAGAATGATCGAGAAAGGTGAGAGTTATGAGAAGATCAAGGAGAAAAATCCTTCGATCACCGAAGATGACTACAACGACTTCAAGATCAATTGCTCGAGCACCGCAAACTCCGAATCAAGTAAGTGGGGGAAAGAAATGCGGGAGCTGAACTTAGGGGAACACACACTCGGTCCCGGCGGTTATAGAGTGGCGGAGCCTATATGGGACAAGGAGGAGGCGGACCGTGCCGAGCAAGGCCTACCGCCCCTCTTCGATAAATACGGTGACAAGCAGACCAGGAACTTTGTCAGGGCCCGGTACAAGAAGGACCCGAAAACAAAGGAGCTTACCACGGATCCGAAGACCAGGGCGCTTGAGCTTGTTCTGGTAAGGAATACACCCCCGTGTAATTAGCTCCATATGGTTGCATTCTAATTAATGAAGCCAAATTTCTAAATGGTTCACATTCCTTCCGCAGGCGACTGAAAGCAGTAGCGCGGGGTCGACTAAGAGCAACCCTTGGGACACCACTCTAAATAGGGCGTTGAATGTAATGAAGAACAAGGATAAGCTCAGTAAGCCGACGTCAGCTGGTCGTGTGGCCGGCAAAGGCTTGTCGACAAAATGGTCGTCATACTATAACACTGGTGGGCGAAAGGAGAAAAAGACCAGCTCGGAAAGCCAGGCGCGCGAGGTTCAAGAACTTAGGGCACAGGTGGCACGGATTCCGGAGATTGTCCAAGAGCAAGTGGAACAACAACTCGGAAGGATGATCACCGCCATTGTGCCTACCTTGATCCAGGGGATTAGTGCGTGGATTGCAGGTGGCCAACAGGGGCCGCCCCCGATTCCTAGCTTCACGGCCAGCAACTCGCAGAACGCGATGGCGGGGCCATTGGTGTCTCCGACGCCGGCACGGGAGCTTAATGCACCCGGGTGTACGCTGGCCGGCACCTCTACAGCAAGCGGCCCCTCCGTCAACTGCACGCCCGCCATTGGCGGTGCCTCGACATTAGCCGAGCTCGACGCCATCATCACGGTAACTAATTAAGCCTCTCTCGGCCGAGGACTTCATCTCCTTGCCTTTGACTAGGCATCCCTGACGACCTACATGTTTTCGCAGGGCGCCGCCGATGTTCCGTGCACTCTCCTGCACTTCGTGAACAACGAGTTGGTCGATGTCGCCAAGGGCAAAATCGTTCAACCGGGCAACCCCTTGTTCCACGGTACCCAGATGCCACCCAACTTGTTTAGGGTTCAACTGGTTCGGGTGCTGCCAGGCTAAGACGAGTTGTTACCTCCGATTCGACCCGTCGGGACCGACGATGATGACGTGATGACCCTCAGCGCCTGCCTGAGCTGGCCCCTGCTTTGGCCGAAGAGCCAGATTCGTTTGGGGGCGGGGGACACCACCCCAAAGACAACACCGCCAGTCGTGCCGGCGCCAAGTCGGCCCCATGGCAAGACCGCCGCAACGGTGCCGGACATCCCTATGCCACTGGATCCAAACATGCATATGGCACAGGATCAGAACGACGACGACGACGATACATTTGCCAACGTCGATCAGTACTTTGCCGATCATGGGTACGGTGGCGACTTCATGGGGCCTCCTTCTCAAGAACCCAACCCAACAAAAGACGTGCGCGATCTAGCTGGTACCGCGGAGAAGCCAAGTTGCAACAGGCGTCGTCCGCCGTTCAGCTCTCAGGAGACGCCTCCAGCTGCCGACTTCACCGAGCCTCAGATAGGCGAGGTGCGAAATATTATCAGCCCCAACACACTCAAGAAGGCGGTCTGTGAGCAGAATTCGGTCCCATTACAGGAGAAGAAGAAGGCACGCAAAAGAAAGACTAACAAGGGTGCGGGCCAGCCGGCACCGAGTACGATCCGTGCTCAGGACGGGCCACCTTCACCTGAGGATATCACGAGGAGGGTGCATGTGGCGGGTAGGCCGATGCTACCGAGAAATATGCTCGATGCTGCAACCGGTGCTATGCGGAGTCTGCATGACAGTGTTCTTTCTTTGGAGAAGCGGCGTCTCGAAGAGAAGGATGTGGCATACCCGGTTTTCGCGGCCAAGGTGCCAGAGGGCAAGGGCTTTGTGGATAACTCCATCGGGGGTACGATCGTCCTGCGGTTTGATGACATCCACGCTATGTTGAACCTTCATCCGCTACACTACACCTTTCTTCGGCTATTTTCACTGAGCATGGAGATGCGGATCATTCGCGACAAGACCCCGGACATCGTGATAGTCGACCCCTTCTACATGCGTGCCAAGATCTTGGGCAGCACTGGGGACCGGCAAGTCGCGACTTCTTACCTCGAAGGCGTCATTCTGGCAAACCAAGATAAGGATAACTTCCTCGTGCCTTACTTTCCCGAGTAAGTCCTCCCCTCAACCGCCCCGTAACATATGAATTCTTAGATTTCGATCGTTTTTCTTTTAACATTCCGTGTTTTCTGCAGTGACACACATTGCACGCTCATCCTCCTAAGCCCCAAATATTCCATGGCCACGTATTTTGACCCGGACCGTCAGTCGAATGTAGACTACACAAATGTCAAGAAGGTTCTTGATGATGTTCTCCTTGGCTACGTCAAATCTGGAGGCACCTTCACCAGGCCTATTCATAAGTATGGCAAGCACGTGTTCTCCCACAATACGATGTTCTGCTGCGTCAAGCAGCCGCCTGGCGGTCAGAAGGGTGCCTACTACGCCATCCATCACATGCGGGCGATCGTACGGGACCATCATCAACTTCTGCTACTGAGTAAACTCAAAGATTGGGCCGCGAGCGTGTCGGCAATCCAGGACGCGGACATCAGACAAGAATTCTTTCGCATCCAGTCGGAGTTTGCAGATATCATCCATCAAGATGTCCTTCGTACCTCGGGGCAGTTCTACCTCAGAAATCAACCGTCCAACAGTGACATCGACACAATGCTACAAATGCAGGCTGACAACGACCGTTATTTCATGACTCCCACGATAGACGGCGGCTTCATCCACGCTCCGGTCCCTTGAGTCGAGTCGAAAGCAGTGATGCTGTGTCTAGTTCTGAAACATTGATTGGCTCATGTTGTAATTAAACTTCAATGAACTTGTAGTATGTCTCTTTGGTTTCGAGAGTCGTTCAACTTAGATGTAATCGATGCTATTAATGTCTTGCTTTTCTCTTCCGATCGTTCTGTTGCATACTTATATATTGCTTATGCATTGTCTGTGAATTGGTACTAACATTTCGTTTGGCTACTGCATAGCGATGCCGTCGTATGTCGTGTACAAGGGTAAGGTTCCCGGAGTCTACGACGACTGGGAGGAGTGTCGGAGACAGGTTCACCGATTCAGCGGTAACAGTTACAAAGGGTACACCACTAGGGCCGAGGCCGAATCTAGATACACCCGCTATCTAGCGGGAGAGGGGAGGGAGCGCTGGAGGAACCGGATGAAGACGAGTTTCATCGTGATGATGCTCATTGTGATGACCGCAGCTCTCTTCTATGTGATGGTAGTTTAGATGATCGATATCGACTTGTAATGTGAAGACAAACATGCTACTCGCGGTCTCGAGACTTGTAATATAATGTTCTATCTTTGTTCGGTCTTTTCAATTCGGAGACTAATATGATGAATTGTATTCGGAGACTAATATGATGAATTGTATTCAGAGACTAATCTTCTATTGTATTCGATGAATTTGTTGTTGATGTGTGCTGTCTATATTTTGTCCAATTATACATTTTGTAACCTGTGCAAAAAACAGAAAATAAAAAAATAAAAAACCCTAATATTCATACTAATGGCGCATCACATCACAGTGCGCCATTAGTATGCCAAAGGATACTAATGGCGCATCATTAAACAGTGCGCCATTAGTATGCCGAAGTTACTAATGGCGCATCTTGTTGTTGTGCGCCATTAGTATGCCAAAGCACCTGGGTATACATGGCCCCCTGTGAGGCATACTAATGGCGCACTGTTGTATATACTAATGGCGCATCTGAGGTGCGCCATTAGTATACTAGATACTAATGGCGCACCTGTAGTAAAATATACTAATGGCGTGGCACTAATGGCGCACCACTAATGCGCCATTAATGGCCAAATTAGGTGCGCCATTAGTAGGCCTTTTCCTAGTAGTGATAAGCGAGTGGTAGGTATCACAACATAGGCATAGCAAAAGAGCGAGCATCTAGCAAGCAAAGATAGAAGTGATTTCGAGGGTATGATCATCTTGCCTGAAATCCCGCAAGGAAGAAGAACGAGTCCATGAAGAAGACAAACGGACGAAGCCAACGGATCCTCACAAACGCAACGTTACCGGAATACCGAGAAGAAGTACACCGGAAAGAAAGCAAACAACATAGTAAACAATCATCACATAAACATGGCACGATGCGCAAACAAGTATGATGCATGTCCGGTTTAAAGAGGCATGGCATGGAAAAATGCACAAACGACACTACAAGTTAAGTGGAGCTCAATATGCAACGAGTTGCATATTGACAGAACACCACATCAATTATTTAGTTCGATCTCGTTTATGTACCCAACAATATTAAATGTTGTTAAACATGGAAATAGGGTGAAGCAAATGAAAACTACCCACCTAGTCAAGTTTAAATGAGGCCGGAAACAACGAACAACAAATTCCGGTAAATCCCCATATGCATATTTTAGATTTGGTGCTGATCTTCCCTAAACACAATTTTAGAGTTATTAAACATGCAAAGCAAGTGCACCATGATAGACTAGGCAAAATTCTACCCCAATTACATATAAAGTTTATTACATTTAGAGTTACGGTTATTTAGTTATGAATTAAAGCATTTTAACATGGCATAGGAGCAAATTTAAACAAACAACAATTTAAACATTTTAAATATGCAAGAAAATTGGATATTATTAATCTACACAAAATTCTAAGCAAGTTTCATATATTAAGTTTTACATATGATGCATAGATCATGAGTTATACTATGCATGAAGACTAGGGACTAAACTGTAAACTGGCAGTCTCTTGGATAAATAGGAAAAATCGCTATGCGAAAAAATACAAGTCCCGGGCCGAATCTTAGGCGGCCCAACAGTGCAGGGAGCTCGGGCTGCTCACATTGGGCTTTTGAGGATGGCTGGGTGAGGAGGCACTGGGCCTACTGCACGCTTATGGCCCAAGAACACAGGAGGCCGATTTGGGGCGTCGCTATCAACGCTCGACGATGTGCGGGCTGTAGCAGTCGCCTCGTCCCTGCTCGCGTGAAGCAGAGGCACGACGAGGCAGTACTTGAGCGGCTGGAGTCCGGAAGCGGCAGCGCAACAGCGGGATCCGGCGAAAGAGGCGAGTGGATCCGGACGCGTGGCGGCGTTCTCCAGCGGGGTGGCGCGACCGACGGAGCTGAAGGAGGTAGGACCACTGGGGAGGCACGAGGCGAGGCGCTGGACGAGTGGGCGGTCAACGCGGCTCCAGGTGAGCGGGCGCCTCGTCCTGGAAGCAGAGGACGCAGGCGGCAGTGGACCTGGCGCTGGCGTCTCCCGGCGACGAGGATGGGGCGAATCCAGGCGGCAGGGACGGCGGGTTCGGCGATGCACTGACTTGGCATGGACGAAGGCACGGCTCCAGGCGGTGCAGGTAGCAGACGAGGCGGATCCGACTGGCCGGAGTCGGATCCGGGCAACAGCGGCGCGGTGGAGCTCAGGGGCGGCGTTGGGGACGAGAGAGGCCGGCCATGGCGTCGGGCGCCATGCTCCTCGTTCCCTGCAGGCAGACGACGACGGGAGAGCAAGGTGAGCATGGGAAGAATAAGAAAGGAAGAGAAAGGGCATGGGCGCGAGGGAGGAGGAAGGGCCTCGATCCAATCGGGATTTGGGCTCAGGCTGCCTGCGGGTTCGTCTGGTGTTGACAACGAGCTGGAGCGGTGATTTGGTTCGATTGGATGGAGGAGGAGACCGCGGAGAAGGGGATCAGGCAGGATCCCGATGGTGATTTGATTTTTGGTGGCGGCGAGGAGGAATGATGGGACAGTTCCCCTAGATGTTAGGGTTGGACTGATACATATATAGCATGTGGATTTTAGGGTAGGGGCTACCTCGTCCCTCCGATCGAAATCGGGCGGTCGAGAAAAATATATTAGGAAGTCCAATTAACAAAACGGAGACGTTTTGTAGATGTTTGGGGATGATCCGGACTCATCGGTCACGACTGCTCGGGTTGGGTCCGGGACAATTTTCGGACGCGCGCGCGAGGAGGGCTGCGGGCTGACGAGAGAGGTTAGGTTGGGCCTGGCGGTAGGTAGTGGGCTATGCAGATGGTCTCGAGCTGAGAGAAGAGAAGAGAGGGCGGCCTGACGACTGTTTTCGGAGACCGAAAATGTCCGACGTTAGACTGGCTATATTGCCGCTATAGTTATCCGTTGGGGCGTCAAACGGACTCCGAACGCGATGAAACTTGGCAGGCGGTCTACTAACAACAAAACAACACCGCATGCCAACTTTCATCCCATTCCGAGAACATTTTCCGGCCACTTCTAAAATAATATTCGGACGTGCTGCGGGCGCGTGCAAGTGTGTCTGGGCTCAGAATGGATAATGGATGGAACTTGGGGAACCCGGACGAATGCAAGTTTTGAAAACATGATGATGCAATGCACATGATGACATGGCAAGATGCAAGACGCAAGCAAATGACAAGGCAACAACAACGAATAACTGGACGACACCTAGCGCAACGGTCTCGGGGCGTCACAACACCCCACCACTACGAGAGGATCTCGACCCGAGATCCTAGGGATGGCACCGGAGGGAAAACGGAAGAGGAAGAGGAGAGGTAAAACTAAGTTGCTTCTTTGACAAACGAGTGAAACCAAAGAACCTTGAGAGGTTGAGCAAAATGAAAGAAAAAAAGCAACGGAGAAGAACAAAGTTGAATGCACTCCGTTAAGAAAGAGGAAAAAGAAAGAACTGATTCGGGTAGCACTTCGGTTGAAAGAGATGAAGACTTGATGAAATGAAAGAGGTTGAGCAAAAGGAACACAACGCTCCGGTAAAATGGATAAACCAGGAAAAGAACACGATCCTAACAAAACAAGAAGATGGGCTGCGGAGAGCAACAACACAATGCGTACGGAACGCAGGGAAACAAGATCTTGAGAGAGCACGGTTACAACAAATGCTAGAACGGAGTTGTTGGAAAACCAACACGAAAAGAAAAAGCTTGATATGGTCTTATGGGATACATCTCAAATTATGAGGTGACAACCTGCCACTCACGGGAAGCAGAATTGGATTGATATCAACAAGGAGACGAGAAACTATATCGCACCGGAAAGGATAAATGAAGAATTTGGATCATTTATAATCACCATAGATAGCAACAATCCTTAGGGAAGGCTTTAGGTGAAATATGACACAAGATAACTCCAACGAAGAGGTTGATGGATTTAAAATACCTCATTCTTAACAACATGTGAATCATGAAACATGAACTCAAATTATCAAGAATGACATAAAACCACCTGAAATGATACGGTAGAAAGAATTGCACTTTGGAATGCAAGATGAAGAATGCTTGAGCTCCTCTGAAAAGAATCTTAAAGAACACTGCGAGAAGGAAATTAAATCCTTGATGAACCATCATGTATAGCCTCCATGAAGAAACTCCGGTAAGAAAAGAATAGCAAGAAAGAGAAATTGAAAACACAAGGTGAATCCTTGCAATGATTTAGATGGATCTCCGTGATAATTAGAGCTTGGAACTCTAGGAAAGAAGGATGAGCACTTGAACCCAAGAATTTAATCCTCGTGAACAAACTCCGGAAGAAAAGATTAACATAAGGATGAAACAAGAGTAAGAATTATGTTATGCGCATCCTTCACCAATTTAAATTGATGACAAGCAACGGATTTGGCATACCACTTATTCTCGTAGAAAGATTAAAATAGATATGGCGCAAACTTGAGAAAGTCTTCAACGATCCACCGGTAGAATTTGAAAAGCACAAATGCATAGATATGATACACGAAGGAAGAAAACTCTTGAACAAACCACCGTAAGAATTAAAAATGAACAAAGAAAAGATAAGGAAGACACCGGGAAGAATTAGCAAATGAATGAAGATGCTTGAGAGAATTTAGACCCATGAGAACGAAGAGATCACGAGCCGATTAGAGATCTCTTGAACGATGCACCGGTAGGATTGGAGAATGGTAACTGAAAGCTGAGAATTAATAAATCTGAATTGATGGACACCGGATAATCAAACTCAGAAGACTCTTGAATTTCTCTGGATAGGTGAAAAGAATTCTCACAATCAAACAATTATGAGAGGATGGCCGAGAATGGGGCAAGATATGGAGAAAAACTCTTCTTCGGTCTTCAAATGATGAGAATGGCAACAAGAAGCACCACCAAGAATTATTGAGGCACACCTGAATGAAGAATGGAAAAGTTGAGCCAACGATGAAAAGAATTAGAAAGATCTTGGACAAGGGCATTTGACTGATGATAAATCATTCTTACATCAAACTTCAAAAAGAATTTAGGATAGCTCTGGGAAAATAGAAGAGTCAGGTAAGATCCTGGAAAAGACCTGTGGGTTAGGGCCCACTCAAGAGAAACACCGTTGAAATGATTTAAAAGAGATGTTGCACCGGTTGAATTAAGTGGCTTGAATACGATAGGACCTCGAAATAGCTTGAATGAAAGCAGAGTGGAAACACGAATCTTCGAGATATCTTGCAACACTCCGGAACAATAGAATAGCGAGAAGTGGATGATTAAGAGGTGCACCGGTAAGAAAAGGTATTTGAAATGAGGAAAAAGATATGATAAATAACGCTTGAATTTAAACCACCGGAGAAGAAAAATGAGTGAAGGTTGACGAACTTGAAGCTCCGTTAGTATCTTCATGAGCATCACCGGATAAGAAGATTGACGGAAAAGGAATGGAGAGGCTTCCCATCAATAAAATGGATACTTGAATAAGAAATCTGGGTCCTTGAAGAAATAGGGAGGGTGGGCGGGAAAAAACAAAGGCAACTTGAAGACGGATGTAACAAACACCATTGAGAAGAAATGATAATTGACCTTGCTGATGTTGAAATGATCGGAACCACTTTGAGAGAAAACACGCCGGTTGAAAAGGGTTGACAACACAATCTCGATGATCAAGACAGATTAGTATTCACATCGGAGTATGAGAACACCACTTGGGAAAGGTATGGAATCAACATTTGACTTCGAAACAACTCGAATACCACAACTCAAAACAAAAACAAAGGGTTGGTTTGCAGAATAAGCCGGAACAAACATATGATAGAGATTTCGTCTGAAATTTTCGTGGTAGGGCCTACACGGGCTCGATCGTACAACACCATCATGTACAAGGCAGTGCACATGACATACGAAGCGTCCCCGAGTCGGCATAGCCAAGGACTCTTTAAGACACAACGAGACCACTGTAAAACCAACCGTGAATAGGCGGACCACTAGACGTCGAAACCCAATTTCATATCATACATCTGTCGGAAAGATATCCTAAGAGCTACTTGAATTCCCACTTATAAACTCCCGAAATTTTCTGGTTATGCAATCAGGTGTTGGGGATACAGGGGAAGCATAATATCTCACCCAAAACTAACAAATCCTACATCCAGCTGTATCCATCCTTCAACACATAACCAAGAAACCTTCGGAAATCGTCTACCTCAACCTTCGAAAAGCATCCGTTATACAAGTTATGGCGATACTCCCGAACTCCCGCCCCAGTACTGGGTGGCGTCGAGGTTATCTCACCAACAACTGCATAAAAGAGATTTTCGATGTCGGCGAATCTAAACTCAGGTATTCCAGAACTGCAACGATAAAATTATGACGACAACACCTCGGAGCTCAACTCCCCGGGACACTGCCACAAAACCCCTGACAGGAGGCACCAAGACAATGTTCTCGTCACAAAACCATCGGAACGATTCCAAGATACCTGTGTGATCATAAATTTTTTTTAGTGAAATTTGAGAAGAGAAGAGTCAAAACTTTGCGTTAGGATGCCTTACTAGAGCGATGAGGAGACTGGGGAGTAAAAAGAATTCCTAAACTCTCCGATATATAATTCCTAAATGACTCAAAACATTTTTCTAGACACAACTCGGCCACTAAAAACGATCAAGCAGTGGGGCTCCTAAGGTCGGGGAAGGCTCTGATTACAACTTGTAACGCCCTCGATGCGGCTATATCTCCCACGTGTCGAAGCGCGACTTAGAGGCATAACCGCATTGAAAACAATGTCGCAAGTGAGGTAATCTTCATACAACCCAAGTAATACAATAGGGGAAAAAGATACATAGTTGGCTTACAATCGCCACTTCACACAATTACATGAACAAAGCATTACAACATCCAAATACAATCAAGGTCCGACTACGGAACCAAAATAAAAGAAGACTACCCCAAATGCTACACAGATCCCCGATCGTCCCGACTAGGCTCCACTACTGATCAACTGAAAACGGAACAACACAAAGGACAAGATCTTCATCGAGCTCCTCCGGAGCTTGGTTGCGTCATCTGCACGGTCTCATCGGCACCTGCAAGCTGGTTTTGGAAGTATCTGTGAGACACGGGGACTCAGCAATCTCGCACCCTCGCGATCAAGACTATTTAAGCTTATGGGTAAGGTAAGGTATGAGGTGGAGCTGCAGCAAGCGACTAGCATATATGGTGGCTAACATACGCAAATGAGAGCGAGAAGAGAAGGCAAAGCACGATCGAGAAACTATGATCAAGAAGTGATCCTAGAACGACCTACGTCAAGCATGACTCCAACACCGTGTTCACTTCCCGGACTCCGCCGGAAAGAGACCATCACGGTTACACACGCGGTTGATGTATTTTAATTAAGGTCAACTTCAGGTTTTTTACAACCGGACATTAACAAATTCCCATCCGCCCATAACCGCGGGCACGGCTTTCGAAAGTTCAAATCCCTGCAGGGGTGTCCCAACTTAGCCCATCACAAGCTCTCACGGTCAACGAAGGATATTCCTTCTAGCAGGAAGACCCGACCAGACTCGGAATCCCGGTTACAAGACATTTCGACAGGGTAAAACTAAACCAGCAACACCGCCCGAATGTGCCGACAAATCCCGATAGGAGCTGCACATATCTCTTTCTCAGGGCACACTCAGATTGTCTTAGGTATGGGTAGGCCAGCCTAGAGTTGCCCCTGGTGGCCACCGGTAGCTGACAGGTTGGACCAACACTCAGAGGAGCACTGGCCCAGGAGGGTAAAATAATGATGACCCTCAGGAGCGCACTCCCAAGGGAAAAGAAAAGGCTAGGTGGCAAATGGTAAAACCAATGTTGGGCATTGCTGGAAGAGTTTTACTCAAGGCGAACTGTCAAGGGGTTCCCATTATTACCCAACCGCGTAAGGAACGCAAAATCCGGGAACATAACACCGATATGACGGAAACTAGGGCGGCAAGAGTGGAACAAAACACCAGGCATAAGGCCGAGCCTTCCACCCTTTACCAAGTATATAGATGCGTTAATTAAATAAGAAATATTGTGATATCCGAACAAGTAAACATGTTCCAACAAGGAACAACATCTCCATGTTCCAACAAGGAACAAACTTCAAACTTCACCGGCAACTAACAACGCTATAAAAGGGGCTGAGCAAAGCGGTAACATAGCCAAACAACGGTTTGCTAGGACAAGGTGGGTTAGAGGCTTGGTTTAACAATATGGGAGGCATGATAAGCGAGTGGTAGGTATCGCAGCATAGGCATAGCAAAAGAGCGAGCATCTAGCAAGCAAAGATAGAAGTGATTTCGAGGGTATGATCATCTTGCTTGAAATCCCGCAAGGAAGAAGAACGAGTCCATGAAGAAGACAAACGGATGAAGCCAACAGATCCTCATAAACGCAACGTTACCGGAATACCGAGAAGAAGTACACTGGAAAGAAAGCAAACAACATAGTAAACAATCATCACATAAGCATGGCACGATGCGCAAACAAGTATGATGCATGTCCGGTTTAAAGAGGCATGGCATGGCAAAATGCACAAATGACACTACAAGTTAAGTGGAGCTCAATATGCAACGAGTTGCATATTGACGGAACACCACATCAATTATTTAGTTCGATCTCGTTTATGTACCCAACAATATTAAATGTTGTTAAACATGGCAAGAGGGTGAAGCAAATGAAAACTACCCACCTAGTTAAGTTTAAATGAGGCTGGAAACAACGAACAACAAATTCCGGTAAATCCCCATATGCATATTTGAGATTTGGTGCTGATCTGCCCTAAACACAATTTTAGAGTTATTAAACATGCAAAGAAAGTGCACCATGATAGACTAGGCAAAATTCTACCCCAATTACATATAAAGTTTATTACATTCAGAGTTACGGTTATTTAGTTATGAATTAAAGCATTTTAACATGGCATAGGAGAAAATTTGAACAAACAGCAATTTAAACATTTTAAACATGCAAGAAAATTGGATATTATTAATCTACACAAAATTCTAAGCAAGTTTCATATATTAAGTTTTACATATGATGCATAGATCATGAGTTATACTATGCATGAAGACTAGGGACTAAACTGTAAACTGGCAGTCTCTTGGATAAATAGGAAAAATCGCTATGCGAAAAAATACAAGTCCCGGGCTGAATCTTAGGCGGCCCAACAGTGCAGGGAGCTCGGGCTGCTCACATTGGGCTTTTGAGGATGGCTGGGTGAGGAGGCACTGGGCCTACTGCGCGCTTGTGGCCCAAGAACACAGGAGGCCGATTTGGGGCATCGCTGTCAACGCTCGATGGTGTGCGGGCTGCAGCAGTCGCCTCGTCCCTGCTCGCATGAAGCAGAGGCGCGACGAGGCAGTACTTGAGCGGCTGGAGTCCGGAAGCGGCAGCGCAACGGCGGGATCCGGCGGAAGAGGCGAGTGGATCCGGACGCGTGGCGGCGTTCTCCGGCGGGGTGGCGCGACCGACGGAGCTGAAGGAGGCAGGCCCGCTGGGGAGGCACGAGGCGAGGCGCTAGACGAGTGGGTGGTCAACGCGGCTCCAGGTGAGCGAGCGCCTCGTCCTGGAAGCAGACGACGCAGGCGGCAGTGGACCTGACGCTGTCGTCTCCCGGCAACGAGGATGGGGCGGATCCAGGCGGCAGGGATGACGGGTTCGGCGATGCACTGACTTGGCGCGGACGAAGGCACGGCTTCGGGCAGTGCAGGTAGCAGACGAGGCGGATCCGACTGGCCGGCACCGGATCCGGGCAACGGCGGCGCGGTGGAGCTCAGGGGCGGCGTTGGGGACGAGAGAGGCCGGCCATGGCGTCGGGCGCCGTGCTCCTCGTTCCCTGTAGGCAGACGGTGACGGGAGAGAAAGGTGAGCACGGGAAGAAGAAGAAAGGAAGAGAAAGGGCATGGGCGCGAGGGAGGAGGAAGGGCCTCGATCCAATCGGGATTTGGGCTCAGGCTGCCTGCGGGTTCGTCCGGTGTTGACAACGAGCTGGAGCGGTGATTTGGTTCGATTGGATGGAGGAGGAGACCGCGGAGAAGGGGATCAGGGAGGATCCCGATGGTGATTTGATTTTTGGCGGCGGCAAGGAGGAATGATGGGACAGTTCCCCTAGATTTTAGGGTTGGACTGATACATATATAGCATGTGGATTTTAGGGTAGGGGCTACCTCGTCCCTCCGATCAAAATTGGGCGGTCGAGAAAAATATATTAGGAATTCCAATTAACAAAACGGAGATGTTTTGTAGATGTTTGGGGATGATCTGGACTCATCGGTCACAACTGCTCGGGTTGGGTCCGGGACAATTTTTGGACGCGCGCGCGAGGAGGGCCGCGGGCTGACGAGAGAGGTTAGGTTGGGCCTGGCGGTAGGTAGTGGGCTATGTAGACGGTCTCGAGCCGAGAGAAGAGAAGAGAGGGAGGCCCGACGACTGTTTTCGGAGACCGAAAATGTCCCATCTCCTAGGGCCGGCGCACCCCCTAGGGGGCCTATATAAAGGGGAGGGAGGGAGGGGCAGCCGCACCCTTGAGTCTTGGCGCCTCCCTCTCCCCTGCTGTTGGAAATATGCCCTAGAGGCAATAATAAAAGCATTATTATTATATTTCCTTGTTCATGATAATTGTATTTATTCATGCTATAATTGTGTTACCCGGAAATCGTAATACATGTGTGAATAATAGACACCAACATGTCCCTAGTAAGCCTCTAGTTGACTAGCTCGTTGATCAACAGATAGTCATGGTTTCCTGACTATGGACATTGGATGTCATTGATAACGAGATCACATCATTAGGAGAATGATGTGATGGACAAGACCTAATCCTAAACATAGCACAAGATCGTATAGTTCGTTTGCCAGAGTTTTCCAATGTCAAGTATCTTTTCCTTAGACCATGAGATCGTGTAACTCCCGGATACTGTAGGAGTGCTTTGGGTGTACCAAACGTCACAACGTCACTGGGTGACTATAAAGGTATACTACGGGTATCTCCGAAAGTGTCTGTTGGGTTGACACGGATCAAGACTGGGATTTGTCACTCCGTATGACAGAGAGGTATCACTGGGCCCACTCGGTAATGCATCATCATAATGAGCTCAAAGTGACCAAGTGTCTGGTCATGGGATCATGCATTACGGTACAAGTAAAGTGACTTGCCGGTAACGAGATTGAACGAGGTATTGGGATACCGACGATTGAATCTCGGGCAAGTAACATACCGATTGACAAAGGGAATTGTATACGGGGTTGCTTGAATCCTCGACATCGTGGTTCATCCGATGAGATCATCGAGGAGCATGTGGGAGCCAACATGGGTATCCAGATCCCGCTGTTGGTTATTGACCGGAGAGCGATCTCGGTCATGTCTACATGTCTCCCGAACCCGTAGGGTCTACACACTTAAGGTTCGGTGACATTAGGGTTATAGGGATATGTATATGCAGTAACCCGAATGTTGTTCGGAGTCCCGGATGAGATCCCGGACGTCACGAGGAGTTCCGGAATGGTCCAGAGGTAAAGAATTATATATAGGAAGTGCTATTTCGGCCATCAGGACAAGTTTCGGGGTCACTGATATTGTACCGGGACCACTGGAAGGGTCCCGGGGGGCCACCGGGTGGGGCCACCTGTCCCGGGGGGCCACATGGGCTGTAGGGGGTGCGCCTTGGCCTACATGGGCCAAGGGCACCAGCCCCAAGAGGCCCATGCGCCTAGGGTTTCAAGGAGGGAAGAGTCCCAAAGGGGGAAGGCACCCCTAGGTGCCTTGGGGAGGAGGGATTCCTCCCCTTGGCCGCACCCCCCTAGGAGATTAGATCTCCTAGGGCCGGCGCCCCCCCCCTTGGCCCTCCTATATATAGTGGGGAGATGGAAGACTTCTGACCTTGATCTTTGGTGCCTCCCTCTCCCTCTCCAACACCTCCTCCTCCTCCATAGTGCTTGGCGAAGCCCTGCCGGAGTACTGCAGCTCCATCAACACCACGCCGTCGTGCTGCTGCTGGAGCCATCTCCCTCAACATCTCCTTCCCCCTTGCTGGATCAAGAAGAAGGAGACGTTACGCTGACCGTACGTGTGTTGAACGCGGAGGTGCCGTCCGTTCGGCGCTAGGATCTCCTGTGATTTGGATCACGTCGAGTACGCCTTCCTCATCCCTGTTCTTTGAACGCTTCCGCGCGTGATCTACAAAGGTATGTAGATGCAATCCAATCACTCGTTGCTAGATGAACTCCTAGATGGATCTTGGTGAAACCGTAGGAAAATTGTTGTTTTCTGCAACGTTCCCCAACAGTGGCATCATGAGCTAGGTCTATGCGTAGTTATCTTGCACGAGTAGAACACAATTTGTTGTGGGCGTTGATGTTGTCAACTTTCTTGCCGCTACTAGTCTTATCTTGTTTCAACGGTATTGTGGGATGAAGCGGCCCGGACCAACCTTACACGTACGCTTACGTGAGACCGGTTCCACCGACTAACATGCACTAGTTGCATAAGGTGGCTGGCGGGTGTCTGTCTCTCCCACTTTAGTTGGAGCAGATTCGATGAAAAGGGTCCTTATGAAGGGTAAATAGAAGTTGACAAATTACGTTGTGGCTTTCACGTAGGTAAGAAAATGTTCTTGCTAGAACCCTACTTCAGCCACGTAAAACTTGCAACAACAATTAGAGGACGTCTAACTTGTTTTTGCAGCAAGTGCTTTGTGATATGATATGGCCAAAGTTGTGTTGAATGATGAATGATCTATATGTGATGTATGAGATGTTCATGCTATTGTAATAGGAATCACGACTTGCATGTCAATGAGTATGAAAACCGGCAGGAGCCATAGGAGTTGTCTTTATTTTTTGAATGACCTGCGTGTCATTGAGAAACGCCATGTAAATTACTATACTTTATTGCTAAACGTGTTAGCCATAGTAGTAGAAGTAATAGTTGGCGAGCAAATTCATGGAGACACGATGATGGAGATCATGATGATGGAGATCATGGTGTCATGCCGGTGACAAGATGATCATGGAGCCCCAAGATGGAGATCAAAGGAGCTATGTGATATTGGTCATATCATGTCACTATTATTATTTGATTGCATGTGATGTTTATCATGTTTTTCATCTTGTTTGCTTAGAACGATGGTAGTAAATAAGATGATCCCTCATAATAATTTCAAGAAAGTGTTCCCCCTAACTGTGCACCGTTGCGATAGTTCGTTGTTTCGAAGCACCACGTGATGATCGGGTGTGATAGATTCTAACGTTCACATACAACGGGTGTAAGACAGATTTACACTTGCAAAACACTTAGGTTGACTTGACGAGCCTAGCATGTACAGACATGGCCTCGGAACACAGAAGACCGAAAGGTCGAGCATGAGTCGTATAGAAGATACGATCAACATGAAGATGTTCACCGACGTTGACTAGTCCATCTCACGTGATGATCGGACACGGCCTAGTTAACTCGGATCATGTTATACTTAGATTACAGGAGGGATGTCTATCTAAGTGGGAGTTCATTGAATAATTCGATTAGATGAACTTAATTATCATGAACTTAGTCTAAAATCTTTACAATATGTCTTGTAGATCAAATGGCCAACGTAGTCCTCAACTTCAACGCGTTCCTAGAGAAAACCAAGCTGAAAGACGATGGCAACAACTACACGGACTGGGTCCGGAACCTGAGGATCATCCTCATAGCTGCCAAGAAAGATTATGTCCTACAAGCACCGCTAGGTGACGCACCTGTTCTCCCTGCAGAACAAGACGTTATGAACGCTTGGCAGGCACGTACCGATGACTACTCCCTTGTTCAGTACGGCATGCTTTACAGCTTAGAGCCGGTGCTCCAAAAGCGTTTTGAGAGACACGGAGCATATGAGATGTTCGAGGAGCTGAAAATGGTTTTCCAAGCTCATGCCCGGGTCGAGAGATATCAAGTCTCCGAAAGGTTCTTCAGCTGTAAGATGGAGGAAAACAGTTCTGTCAGTGAGCACATACTCACTATGTCTGGGTTGCATAACCGCTTGACTCAGCTGCGAGTCAATCTCCCGGATGACGCGATCATTGACAGAATCCTCCAGTCGCTTCCACCGAGCTACAAGAGCTTTGTGATGAACTTCAATATGCAGGGGATGGAAAAGACCATTCCTGAAGTATTTGCAATGCTGAAATCAGCAGAGGTAGAAGTCAAAAAGGAACAGCAAGTGTTGATGGTGAATAAAACCACTAAGTTCAAGAAAGGCAAGGGTAAGAAAACCTTCAAGAAAGACAGCAAGGGAGTTGCCACGCCCGGCAAGCAAGCTGCCGGGAAGAAGCCAAAGAATGGACCCAAGCCCGAGACTGAGTGATTTTATTGCAAGGAAAGTGGTCACTGGAAGCGGAACTGCCCCAAATACTTAGCAGACAAGAAGGACGGCAAAACGAAAGGTATATGTGATATACATGTAATTGATGTGTACCTTACCAGTACTCGTAGTAGCTCCTGGGTATTTGATACCGGTGCGGTTTCTCACATTTGTAACTCAAAACAGGAGCTGCGGAATAAACGGAGACTGGCGAAGGACGAGGTGATGATGCGCGTTAGGAATGGTTCCAAGGTCGATGTGATCGCCGTCGGCACGCTACCTCTACATTTACCTACGGGATTAGTTTTGAACCTCAATAATTGTTATTTAGTGCCAAGTTTCAGCATGAACATTGTATCAGGATCTCGTCTAATACGAGATGGCTACTCATTTAAATCCGAGAATAATGGTTGTTCTATTTATATGAGAGATATGTTTTATGGTCATGCTCCGATGGTGAATGGTTTATTCTTAATGAATCTCGAGCGTAATGCTACACATATTCATAGTGTGAATACCAAAAGATGTAAGATTCATAATGATAGTCCCACATACTTGTGGCACTGCCGCCTTGGTCACATAGGTGTCAAACGCATGAAGAAGCTCCATGCTGATGGACTTTTAGAGTCTCTTGATTACGAATCATTTGACACGTGCGAACCATGCCTCATGGGTAAAATGACCAAGACTCTGTTCTCAGGAACAATGGAGCGAGCAACCAACTTATTGGAAATCATACATACTGATGTGTGCGGTCCAATGAGTGTTGAGGCTCGCGGGGGCTATCGTTATGTTCTCACCCTCACTGATGACTTGAGTAGATATGTGTATGTCTACTTAATGAAACACAAGTCTAAAACCTTTGAAAAGTTCAAGGAATTTCAGAGTGAGGTTGAGAATCAACGTGACAGGAAAATCAAGTTCCTGCGATCAGATCGTGGAGGAGAATACTTGAGTCATGAGTTTGACACACACTTAAGAAAATGTGGAATAGTTTCACAACTCACGCCGCCTGGAACACCTCAGCGTAATGGTGTGTCCGAACGTCGTAATCACACTCTATTAGATATGGTGCGATCTATGATGTCTCTTACCGATTTACCGCTATCTTTTTGGGGCTATGCTTTAGAGACTGCCGCATTCACTTTAAATAGGGCTCCATCGAAATCCGTTGAGACGACACTGTTTGAATTATGGTTTGGGAAGAAACCTAAGCTATCGTTTCTAAAAGTTTGGGGATGCGATGCTTATGTCGGGAAACTTCAACCTGAAAAGCTCGAACCCAAGTCGGAAAAATGCGTCTTCATAGGATACCCTAAAGAAACTATTGGGTATACCTTCTACCTCAGATCCGAAGGCAAGATCTTTGTTGCCAAGAATGGATCCTTTCTAGAGAAGGAGTTTCTCTCGAAAGAAGTAAGTGGGAGGAAAGTAGAACTTGATGAAGTATTACCTCTTGAACCGGAAAATGGCGCAACTCAAGAAAATGTTCCTGAGGTGCCTGCACTGACTAGAGAGGAAGTTAATGATGATGATCAAGATACTTCTGATCAAGCTCCTACTGAAATTCGAAGGTCCACAAGGACACGTTCCGCACCAGTGTGGTACGGCAACCCTGTCTTGGAAATCATGTTGTTAGACAACGGTGAACCTTTGAACTATGAAGAAGCGATGGCGGGCCCGGATTCCGACAAATGGCTAGAAGCCATGAAATCCGAGATAGGATCCATGTATGAAAACGAAGTATGGACTTTGACTGACTTGCCCGTTGAGCGGCGAGCCATAGAAAATAAATGGATCTTTAAGAAGAAGACAGACGCGGATGGTAATGTGACCATCTATAAAGCTCGGCTTGTCGCTAAGGGTTATCGACAAGTTCAAGGGGTTGACTACGATGAGACTTTCTCACCCGTAGCAAAGCTGAAGTCCGTCCGAATCATGTTAGCGATTGCCGCATTCTATGATTATGAGATATGGCAAATGGACGTCAAAACGGCATTCCTTAATGGTTTCCTCAAGGAAGAATTGTATATCATGCAGCCGGAAGGTTTTGTCGATCCTAAGAATGCTGACAAGGTGTGCAAGCTCCAACGCTCGATTTATGGGCTGGTGCAAGCATCTCAGAGTTGGAACATTCGCTTTGATGAGATGATCAAAGCGTTTGGGTTTACACAGACTTATGGAGAAGCCTGCGTTTACAAGAAAGTGAGT
The DNA here is from genome assembly GCF_018294505.1 of Triticum aestivum. Classification (NCBI taxonomy): domain Eukaryota; kingdom Viridiplantae; phylum Streptophyta; class Magnoliopsida; order Poales; family Poaceae; genus Triticum; species Triticum aestivum. Next base: position 77,977,065 of record NC_057806.1, on the reverse strand, counting down.
GGGAGCTCTGTAGCATTCCTAATATTATATGTAGATGACATACTTTTGATGGGAAATGATATAGAACTCTTGGATAGCATCAAGGCCTACTTGAATAAGAGTTTTTCAATGAAGGACCTTGGAGAAGCTGCTTATATATTAGGCATCAAGATCTATAGAGACAGATCAAGACGCCTCATAGGTCTTTCGCAAAGCACATACCTTGATAAGATATTGAAGAAGTTCAATATGGATCAGTCTAAGTTCTTGCCTGTGTTACAAGGTGTGAAATTGAGCTCGGCTCAATGTCCGACCACGGCAGAAGATATAGAAGAGATGAGTGTCATCCCCTATGCCTCAGCCATAGGTTCTATTATGTATGCCATGCTGTGTACCAGACCTGATGTAAACCTTGCCGTAAGTTTGGTAGGAAGGTACCAAAGTAATCCCGGCAAGGAACACTGGACAGCGGTCAAGAATATCCTGAAGTACCTGAAAAGGACTAAGGAAATGTTTCTCGTCTATGGAGGTGACGAGGAGCTCGTCGTAAAGGGTTATGTCGACGCTAGCTTTGACACAGATCTGGATGACTCTAAGTCACAAACCGGATACGTGTATATTTTGAATGGTGGGGCAGTAAGCTGGTGCAGTTGCAAGCAGAGCATCGTGGCGGGATCTACATGTGAAGCGGAGTACATGGCAGCCTCGGAGGCAGCACATGAAGCAATTTGGGTGAAGGAGTTCATCACTGACCTAGGAGTCATACCCAATGCGTCGGGGCCGATCAAGCTCTTCTGTGACAACACTGTAGCTATTGCTCTTGCCAAGGAGCCCAGGTTTCACAAGAAGACAAGGCACATCAAGCGTCTCTTCAACTCCATTCGTGAAAATGTTCAAGATGGAGACATAGATATTTGTAAAGTACACACGGACCTGAATGTAGCAGATCCGTTGACTAAACCTCTCCCTAGAGCAAAACATGATCAACACCAGAATTCCATGGGTGTTCAATTCATCACAATGTAACTAGATTATTGACTCTAGTGCAAGTGGGAGACTATAGGAAATATGCCCTAGAGGCAATAATAAAAGCATTATTATTATATTTCCTTGTTCATGATAATTGTCTTTATTCATGCTATAATTGTGTTATCCGGAAATCGTAATACATGTGTGAATAATAGACACCAACATGTCCCTAGTAAGCCTCTAGTTGACTAGCTCGTTGATGAACAGATAGTCATGGTTTCCTGACTATCGACATTGGATGTCATTGATAACGACATCACATCATTAGGAGAATGATGTGATGGACAAGACCCAATCCTAAACATAGCACAAGATCGTATAGTTCGTTTGCTAGAGTTTTCCAATGTCATGTATCTTTTCCTTAGACCATGAGATAGTGTAACTCCCGGATACCGTAGGAGTGCTTTGGGTGTACCAAACGTCACAACGTCACTGGGTGACTATAAAGGTATACTACAGGTATCTCCGAAAGTGTCTGTTGGGTTGACACGGATCAAGACTGGGATTTGTCACTCCGTATGACGAAGAGGTATCGCTGGGCCCACTCGGTAATGCATCATCATAATGAGCTCAAAGTGACCAAGTGTCTGGTCACGGGATCATGCATTATGGTACGAGTAAAGTGACTTGCCGGTAACGAGATTGAACGAGGTATTGGGATACCGACGATCGAATCTCGGGCAAGTAACATACCGATTGACAAAGGGAATTGTATACGGGGTTGCTTGAATCCTCGACATCATGGTTCATCCGATGAGATCATCGAGGAGCATGTGGGAGCCAACATGGGTATCCAGATCCTGCTGTTGGTTATTGACCGGAGAGCGATCTCGGTCATGTCTACATGTCTCTCGAACCCGTAGGGTCTACACACTTAAGGTTCGGTGATGCTAGGGTTATAGGGATATGTATATGCAGTAACCCGAATGTTGTTCGGAGTCCCGGATGAGATCCCGGACGTCACGAGGAGTTCCGGAATGGTCCGGAGGTAAATAATTATATATAGGAAGTGCTATTTCGGCCATTAGGACAAGTTTCGGGGTCACCGGTATTGTACCGGGACCACCGGAGGGGTCCCGAGGGTCCATCGGGTGGGGCCACTTGTCCCGGGGGGCCACATGGGTTGTAGGGGGTGCGCCTTGGCCTACATGGGCCAAGGGCACCAGCCCCAAGAGGCCCATGTGCCTAGGGTTTCAAGGAGGGAAGAGTCCCAAAGGGGGAAGGCACCCCTAGGTGCCTTGGGGAGGAGGGATTCCTCCCCTTGGCCGCACCCCCCTAGGAGATTAGATCTCCTAGGGCCGGCGCCCCCCCTGGCCCTCCTATATATAGTGGGGAGATGGAGGACTTCTAACCTTGATCTTTGGTGCCTCCCTCTCCCTCTCCAACACCTCCTCCTCCTCCATAGTGCTTGGCGAAGCCCTGCCGGAGTACTGCAGCTCCATCAACACCACGCCGTCGTGCTGCTGCTGGAGCCATCTCCCTCAACCTCTCCTTCCCCCTTGCTGGATCAAGAAGAAGGAGACGTTACGCTGACCGTACGTGTGTTGAACGCGGAGGTGCCGTCCGTTCGGCGCTAGGATCTCCGGTGATTTGGATCATGTCGAGTATGCCTTCCTCATCCCCGTTCTTTGAACGCTTCCGCGCGTGATCTACAAAGGTATGTAGATGCAATCCAATCACTCGTTGCTAGATGAACTCCTAGATGGATCTTGGTGAAACCATAGGAAAATTGTTGTTTTCTGCAACGTTCCCCAACACCTGCTACACCTCTCCCTCTCGTTGTAGAACGGCGAAGCCCTGCTGCGGTGACCCCTGCATCCACCACCACACCGTCGTGCTGCTGGATCTTCATCAACCTCTCCTCCCCCCTTGCTGGATCAAGAAGGAGGAGACGTCACGCTGACCGTACGTGTGTTAACACGGAGGTGCCGTCCGCTCGGCGCTAGGATCTCCGGTGATTTGGATCACGTCGAGTACGACTTCCTCATCCCCGTTCTTTGAATGCTTCCGCGCGTGATCTACAAAGGTATGTAGATGCAATCCGATCACGCATTTCTAGATGAACTCATAGATGGATCTTGGTGAAACCGTAGGAAATTTTTTGTTTTCTGCAACGTTCCCAACAGTGGCATCATGAGGTAGGTCTATGCGTAGTTCTCTTTGCACGAGTAGAACACAATTTGTTGTGGGTGTAGATGTTGTCAACTTTCTTGCCGGTACTAGTCTTATTTTGCTTCAGCAGTATTGTGGGATGAAGCGGCCCGGACCAACCTTACACGTACGCTTACGTGAGACCGGTTCCACCGACTGACATGCACTAGTTGCAAAAGGTGGCTGGCGAGTGTCTGTCTCTCCCACTTTAGTTGGAGCGGATTCGATGAAAAGGGTCCTTATGAAGGGTAAATAGAAGTTGACAAATCACGTTGTGGCTTTCACGTAGGTAAGAAAATGTTCTTGCTAGAACCCTATTGCAGCCACGTAAAACTTGCAACAACAATTAGAGGATGTCTAACTTGTTTTTGCAGCAAGTGTTTTGTGATGTGATATGGCCAAAGTTGTGATGAATGATGAATGATATATATGTGACGTATGAGATGTTCATGCAATTGTAATAGGAATCACGACTTGCATGTCGATGAGTATGACAACCGGCAGGAGCCATAGGAGTTGTCTTTATTTTTTTGTATGACCTGCGTGTCATTGAGAAACGCCATGTAAATTACTTTACCTTATTGCTAAACGTGTTAGCCATAGTAGTAGAAGTAATAGTTGGTGAGCAACTTCATGGAGACACGATGATGGAGATCATGATGATGGAGATCATGGTGTCATGCCGGTGACAAGATGATCATGGAGCCCCAAGATGGAGATCAAAGGAGCTATGTGATATTGGCCATATCATGTCACTATTATTATTTGATTGCATGTGATGTTTATCATGTTTTTGCATCTTGTTTACTTAGAACGACGGTAGTAAATAAGATGATCCCTCATAATAATTTCAAGAAAGTGTTCCCCCTAACTGTGCACCGTTGCGACAGTTCGTTGTTTCGAAGCACCACGTGATGATCGGGTGTGATAGATTCCAACGTTCACATACAACGGGTGTAAGACAGATTTACACATGCAAACACTTAGGTTGACTTGACGAGCCTAGCATGTACAGACATGGCCTCGGAACACAGAAGACCGAAAGGTCAAGCATGAGTCGTATAGAAGATACGATCAACATGAAGATGTTCACCGATGTTGGCTAGTCCGTCTCACGTGATGATCGGACACGGCCTAGTTAACTCGGATCATGTTATACTTAGATGACTGGAGGGATGTCTATCTGAGTGGGAGTTCATTGAATAATTTGATTTAGATGAACTTAATTATCATGAACTTAGTCTAAAATCCTTACAACATGTATTGTAGATCAAATGGCCAACGTTGTCCTCAACTTCATCGCGTTCCTAGAGAAAACCAAGCTGAAAGACGATGGCAGCAACTATACGGACTGGGTCCGGAACCTGAGGATCATCCTCATAGCTGCCAAGAAAGATTATGTCCTACAAGCACCGCTAGGTGAAGCACCTGTTCTCCCTGCAGAACAAGACGTTATGAACGCTTGGCAGACATGTACCGATGATTACTCCCTCGTTTAGTGCGGCATGCTTTACAGCTTAGAGTCGGGACTTCAAAAGCGTTTTGAGAGACACGGAGCATATGAGATGTTTGAAGAGCTGAAAATGGTTTTTCAAGCTCATGCCCGGGTCGAGAGATATGAAGTCTCCGAAAAGTTCTTCAGCTATAAGATGGAGGAAAACAGTTCTGCTGGGAGTTAATCTCCCGGATGACGCGGTCATTGACAGAATCCTTCAGTCACTTCCACCGAGCTACAAGAGCTTTGTGATGAACTTCAATATGCAGAGGATGGAAAAGACCATTCCTGAAGTATTTGCAATGCTGAAATCAGCAGAAGTAGAAGTCAAAAAGGAACATCAAGTGTTGATGGTGAATAAAACCACTAAGTTCAAAAAGGGCAAGGGTAAGAAGAAATTAAAGAAGGACGGCAAGGGAGTTGCCTCGCCCGGTAAGCAAGCTGCCGTGAAGAAGCCAAAGAATGGACACAAGCCCGAGACTGAGTGCTTTTATTGCAAGGAAAGTGGTCACTCGAAGCGGAACTGCCCCAAATACTTAGCGGACAAGAAGGCCGGCAAAACGAAAGGTATATGTGATATACATGTAATTGATGTGTACCTTACCAGTACTCGTAGTAGCTCCTGGGTATTTGATACCGGTGCAGTTGCTCACATTTGTAACTCAAAGCAGGAGCTGCGGAATAAGCGGGGACTGACGAAGGACGAGGTGATGATGCGCGTCGGGAATGGTTCCAAGGTCGATGCCGTCGGCACACTACCTCTACATTTACCTACGGGATTAGTTTTGAACCTCAATAATTGTTATTTAGTGCCAAGTTTCAGCATGAACATTGTATTAGGATCTCGTTTAATACGAGATGGCTACTCATTTGAATCCGAGAATAATGGTTGTTCTATTTATATGAGAGATATGTTTTATGGTCATGCTCCGATGGTGAATGGTTTATTCTTAATGAATCTCAAGCGTAATGCTACACATATTCATAGTGTGAATACCAAAAGATGTAAGGTTGATAATGATAGTCCCACATACTTGTGGCACTGCCGCCTTGGTCACATAGGTGTCAAACGCATGAAGAAGCTCCATGCAGATGGACTTTTAGAGTCTCTTGATTACGAATCATTTGACACGTGCGAACCATGCCTCATGGGTAAAATGACCAAGACTCCGTTCTCAGGAACAATGGAGCGAGCAACCAACTTATTGGAAATCATACATACTGATGTGTGCGGTCCAATGAGTGTTGAGGCTCGCGGTGGCTATCGTTATGTTCTCACCCTCACTGATGACTTGAGTAGATATGGGTATGTTTACTTAATGAAACACAAGTCTGAGACCTTTGAAAGGTTCAAGGAATTTCAGAGTGAGGTTGAGAATCAACGTGACAGGAAAATCAAGTTCCTGCGATCAGATCGTGGAGGAGAATACTTGAGTCACGAATTTGGCACACACTTAAGAAAATGTGGAATAGTTTCACAACTCACGCCGCCTGGAACACCTCAGCGTAATGGTGTGTCCGAACGTCGTAATCGCACTCTATTAGATATGGTGCGATCTATGATGTCTCTTACCGATTTACCGCTATCATTTTGGGGCTATGCTTTAGAGACTGCCGCATTCACTTTAAATGGGGCTCCGTCGAAATCCGTTGAGACGACACCGTATGAATTATGGTTTGGGAAGAAACCTAAGCTGTCGTTTCTAAAAGTTTGGGGATGCGATGCTTATGTCAAGAAACTTCAACCTGAAAAGCTCGAACCCAAGTCAGAAAAATGTGTCGTCATAGGATACCCTAAAGAAACTATTGGGTATACCTTCTACCTCAGATCCGAAGGCAAGATCTTTGTTGCCAAGAATGGATCCTTTCTAGAGAAGGAGTTTCTCTCGAAAGAAGTAAGTGGGAGGAAAGTAGAACTTGATGAAGTATTACCTCTTGAACCGGAAAATGGCGCAACTCAAGAAAATGTTCCTGAGGTGCCTGCACCGACTAGAGAGGAAGTTAATGATGATGATCATGAAACTTCAGATCAAGTTGCTACTGAACTTCGTAGGTCCACAAGGACACGTTCCGCACTAGAGTGGTACGGCAACCCTGTCTTGGAAATCATGTTGTTAGACAATGGTGAACCTTCGAACTATGAAGAAGCGATGGCGGGCCCGGATTCCGACAAATGGCTGGAAGCCATGAAATCCGAGATAGGATCCATGTATGAAAACGAAGTATGGACTTTGACTGACTTGCCCATTGAGCGGCGAGCCATAGAAAATAAATGGATCTTTAAGAAGAAGACAGACACGGATGGTAATGTTACCATCTATAAAGCTCGAATTATCGCTAAGGGTTATCGGCAAGTTCAAGGGGTTGACTACGATGAGACTTTCTCACCGGTAGCGAAGCTGAAGTCCGTCGGAATCATGTTAGCAATTGTCGCATTCTATGATTATGAGATATGGCAAATGGACGTCAAAACGGCATTCCTTAATGGTTTCCTTAAGGAAGAATTGTATATGATGCAGCCGGAAGGTTTTGTCGATCCTAAGAATGCTGACAAGGTGTGCAAGCTCCAACGCTCGATTTATGGGCTGGTGCAAGCATCTCGGAGTTGGAACATTCGCTTTGATGAGATGATCAAAGCGTTTGGGTTTATGCAGACTTATGGAGAAGCCTGCGTTTCTCATATTATATGTAGATGACATACTTTTGATGGCATACTTTTGATGGGAAATGATATAGAGCTTTTGGACAGCATTAAGGCCTACTTGAATAAGAGTTTTTCAATGAAGGACCTTGGAGAAGCTGCTTATATATTAGGCATCAAGATCTATAGAGATAGATCAAGACGCCTCATAGGTCTTTCACAAAGCACATACCTTGATAAGATATTGAAGAAGTTCAATATGGATCAGTCTAAGAAGGGGTTCTTGCCTGTGTTGCGAGGTGTGAAATTGAGCTCAGCTCAATGTCCGACCACGGCAGAAGATATAGAAGAGATGAGTGTCATCCCCTATGCCTCAGCCATAGGTTCTATTATGTATGCCATGCTGTGTACCAGACCAGATGTAAACCTTGCCGTAAGTTTGGTAGGTAGGTACCAAAGTAATCCCGGCAAGGAACACTGGACAACGGTCAAGAATACCCTGAAGTACCTGAAAAGGACTAAGGAAATGTTTCTCGCTTATGGAGGTGACGAAGAGCTCGTCGTACAGGGTTACGTCGACGCTAGCTTCGACACAGATCTGGATGACTCTAAGTCACAAACCGGATACGTGTATATTTTGAATGGTGGGGCAGTAAGCTGGTGCAGTTGCAAGCAGAGCGTCCTGGCGGGATCTACATGTGAAGCGGAGTACATGGCAGCCTCGGAGGCAGCGCATGAAGCAATTTGGGTGAAGGAGTTCATCACCGACCTAGGAGTCATACCCAATGCGTCGGGGCCGATCAAACTCTTCTGTGACAACACTGGAGCTATTGATTTTGCCAAGGAGCCCAGGTTTCACAAGAAGACCAGGCACATCAAGCGTCGCTTCAACTCCATTCGTGAAAATGTTCAAGATGGAGACATAGATATTTGTAAAGTACATACGGACCTGAATGTAGCAGATCGACTAAACCTCTCCCTAGAGCAAAACATGATCAACACCAGAATTCCATGGGTGTTCGATTCATCACAATGTAACTAGATTATTGACTCTAGTGCAAGTGGGAGACTGTTGGAAATATGCCCTAGAGGCAATAATAAAAGGATTATTATTGTATTTCCTTGTTCATGATAATTGTCTCTTATTCATGCTATAATTGTGTTATCCGGAAATCGTAATACATGTGTGAATACATAGACACCAACATGTCCCTAGTAAGCCACTAGTTGACTAGCTCGTTGATCAACAGATAGTCATGGTTTCCTGACTATGGACATTAGATGTCATTGATAACGAGATCACATCATTAGGAGAATGATGTGATGGACAAGACCCAATCCTAAACATAGCACAAGATCATATAGTTCGTTTGCTAGAGTTTTTCCAATGTCAAGTATCTTTTCCTTAGACCATGAGATCGTGTAACTCCCGGATACCGTAGAGTGCTTTGGGTGTACCAAACGTCACAACGTAACTGGGTGACTATAAAGGTATACTACGGGTATCTCCGAAACTGTCTATTGGGTTGACACGGATCAAGACTGGGATTTGTCACTCCGTATAATGGAGAGGTATCTCTGGGCCCACTCGTTAATGCAGCATCATAATGAGCTCAAAGTGACCAAGTGTCTGGTCACGGGATCATGCATTACGGTACGAGTAAAGTGACTTGCCGGTAACGAGACTGAACGATGTATTGGGATACCGACGATCAAATCTCGGGCAAGTAACGTACCGATTGACAAAGGGAATTGTATACGGGGTTGCTTGAATCCTCGACATCGTGGTTCATCTGATGAGATCATCGAGGAGCATGTGGGAGCAAACATGGGTATCCAGATCCCGCTGTTGGTTATTGACTGGAGAGCCATCTCGGTCATGTCTACATGTCTCCCGAACCCGTAGGGTCTACACACTTAAGGTTCGGTGATGCTAGGGTTGTAGAGATATGAATATGCAGTAACCCGAAAGTTGTTCGGAGTCCCGGATGAGATCCTGGACGTCACGAGGAGTTCCGGAATGGTCCGGAGGTGAAGAATTATATATAGGAAGTGCAGTTTCGGCCATCGGGAGAGTTTCGGGGGTCACCGGTATTGTACCGGGACCACCGGAAGGGTCCCGGGGGTCCACCGGGTGGGGCCACCCATCCCGGAGGGCCCCATGGGCTAAGTGGGGAGGGGAACCAGCCCATAGTGGGCTGGTGCGCCCCCCTTGGCCCACCCCATGTGCCTAGGGTTGGGAACCCTAGGGTGGGGGGGCGCCCCACCTGGCCTGGGGGGCACTCCACCCCTTGGCCGCCGCCCCCCTAGGAGATCCCATCTCCTAGGGCCGGCGCACCCCCTAGGGGGCCTATATAAAGGGGGGGAGGGAGGGGCAGCCGCACCCTTGAGTCTTGGCGCCTCCCTCTCCCCTGCTACACCTCTCCCTCTCGTAGTAGAACGGCGAAGCCCTGCTGCGGTGACACCTGCATCCACCACCACGCCGTCGTGCTGCTGGATCTTCATCAACCTCTCCTCCCCCCTTGCTGGATCAAGAAGCAGGAGACGTCACGCTGACCGTACGTGTGTTGAACACGGAGGTGCCGTCCGTTCGGCGCTAGGATCTCCGGTGATTTGGATCACGTCGAGTACGACTTCCTCATCCCCGTTCTTTGAACGCTTCCGCGCGTGATCTACAAAGGTATGTAGATGCAATCCGATCACTCATTGCTAGATGAACTCATAGATGGATCTTGGTGAAACCGTAGGAAATTTTTTGTTTTCTTCAACGTTCCCCAATAGAGGAGGAGACCGCGGAGAAGGGGATCAGGGAGGATCCCGATGGTGATTTGATTTTTGGCGGCGGCGAGGAGGAATGATGGGACAGTTCCCCTAAATTTTAGGGTTGGACTGATACATATATAGCATGTGGATTTTAGGGTAGGGGCTACCTCGTCCCTCCGATCGAAATCGGGCGGCCGAGAAAAATATGTTAGGAAGTCCAATTAACATAACAGAGACGTTTTGTAGATGTTTGGGGATGATCCGGACTCATCGGTCACGACTCCTCGGGTTGGGTCCTGGAAGCAGAGGACGCAGGCGGCAGTGGACCTGGCGCTGTCGTCTCCCGGCAACGAGGATGGGGCGGATCCAGGCGGCAGGGACGACGGGTTCGGCGATGCACTGACTTGGCGCGGACGAAGGCACGGCTTCGGGCAGTGCAGGTAGCAGACGAGGCGGATCTGACTGGCCGGCACCGGATCCGGGCAACGGCGATGCGGTGGAGCTCAGGGGCGGCGTTGGGGACGAGAGAGGCCGGCCATGGCGTCGGGCGCCGTGCTCCTTGTTCCCTGCAGGCAGACGACGACGGGAGAGCAAGGTGAGCACGGGAAGAAGAAGAAAGGAAGAGAAAGGGCATGGGCGCGAGGGAGGAGGAAGGGCCTCGATCCAATCGGGATTTGGGCTCAGGCTGCCTGCGGGTTCGTCCGGTGTTGACAACGAGCTGGAGCGGTGATTTGGTTTGATTGGATGGAGGAGGAGACCGCGGAGAAGGGGATCAGGGAGGATCCCGATGGTGATTTTATTTTTGGCGGCGGCGAGGAGGAATGATGGGACAGTTCCCCTAGATTTTAGGGTTGGACTGATACATATATAGCATGTGGATTTTAGGGTAGGGGCTACCTCGTCCCTCCGATCAAAATCGGGCGGTCGAGGAAAATATATTAGGAATTCCAATTAACAAAACGGAGATGTTTTGTAGATGTTTGGGGATGATCTGGACTCATCGGTCACGACTGCTCGGGTTGGGTCCGGGACAATTTTTGGACGCGCGCGCGAGGAGGGCCGCGGGCTGACGAGAGAGGTTAGGTTGGGCCTGGCGGTAGGTAGTGGGCTATGCAAACGGTCTCGAGCTGAGAGAAGAGAAGAGAGGGAGGCCCGGCGACTGTTTCGGAGACCGAAAATGTCCGACGTTAGACCGACTGTATTGCCGCTATAGTTATCCGTTGGGGCGTCAAACGGACTCCGAACACGATGAAACTTGGCAGGTGGTCTACTAACAACAAAACAACACCACACGCCAACTTCCATCCCATTCCGAGAACATTTTCTAGCCACTTCTAAAATAATATTCGGACGTGCTGCGGGCGCGTGCAAGTGTGTCTGGGCTCAGAGTGGATAACGGATGGAACTTGGGGAACCCGGACGAATGCAAGTTTTGAAAACATGATGATGCAATGCACATGATGACATGGCAAGATGCAAGACGCAAGAAAATGACAAGGCAACAACAGAGAATTACCGGACGACACCTAGCGCAACGGTCTCGGGGCGTCACAGATAAGTATCAACCTGCCATGCAGATCAAGAGAGCACTACTAGGGAAAAGGCTAGCAGCAGCGCGGGTTTTAGGCCTATCAGCAGCGCGGGTACCCGCGCTACCAATAAGGCGCTACAGCTAACTCTTAGTAGTAGCGATGCCTGTACCCGCGCTACCACTATTGACTATAGCAGAAGCGCTTTTCAGGAACGCGCTGCTATTACTTAGCTGTAGCGATTTCCCGGTCCAGCGCTACTGTTATATCTTTCACCATTTCCCTATTCTGGCTTCGATAAACTGCAATTTCCAGATACTAGGTACTACTAGATATCAATTTCATAAAGTATTATAGGTACTAGGTAGTACTCCCTCGGTTCGAAATTACTCGTCGTGGTTTTAGTTCAAATTTGAACTCAAACCACGACGAGTAATTTGGAACCGAGGGAGTACTAGATAACAATTTAATATATACTCAACATGCATCCTCAAGCAGTACAAGGTGACATCGACGACAATCATCATATTTAGTTCTAGATGATATCGACGACGATCATCATATGTAGTTCTACATGATATCGACGACGATCATCATATGTAGTTCTAGATTATATAGCCACATACACATATGTAGTTCTAGATGATATCGACGACGATCATCATCCTCAAGCCTGGGCGGTGGGTGTTCCTGATAGTAATTAGGATGGCCTGTCCAGCACGAAGATTCTTGCCAACGAGCACATACACATATGTAGTTCTAGATGATATCGATGACGATCATCATCCTCAAGCCTGGGCGGTGGGTGTTCCTGATAGTAATTAGGATGGCCTGTCCAGCACGAAGATTCTTGCCAACGAGGAATCTCTTCCACCCAACCGAGTTCAAGTGTGTGCGACCATCTGTGCCCATGCGGTAAGTACATGTGGTGACGGAGCCCCTTGCGGTAAGGCGTAGTCCAACTGAGCCTTCTTCATCAGGTTCAATACCACAACTCACAGATAGGTTCTTTGGCAATCTCTGAATAAGAAAAACATATCAATTAATAAATAGCCTAAGCATGTGATCAGACTCTACACTAAAGTATATCATCGACTAGATTTGTAAGTATAACAATACAGCATGTATATATCATCAAATTACTACATGCAGTACGTATAACATACCATTTCATGCCGATCGACCATGGTACTTGTCAGGCGGGTCACGAATGGCACCCCGACAAAGTCATCACGTGGCGGAATTATGTCCCATAGGTTGCACACCTCCTCCTCGCTCAGCCTCATTCTTTGAGCTATGATGGCTTCATGAAGTGGGTTCTCATCATCTTCATTGAGTGGGTCCTCATTATCTTCATCATCTTTGTCATCTTCATCATCTTCCACCAGGTTGATATAAATGACAACCAGCTTGGGTCTTTCTGCTCTTTAGGAGAATCTGATCAACTCACCACCAGTAAGACGCATGCGAGCTAGGAAACGGGCCCATCCATCTCCTCCAATCTACGACATATTGCGTCCTTTCTCGACCTCCATAGTGTATGGCCCCCCAGGAGCCTCAAATGTCACAGTGTCTCCTGTCAGCTTTGAATTTCAACCTCACATTGCATGGGACGATCTGTGTAAGAAAAGCAAAATGACACAATGCATAATGCCAACACTAAAAATAAAATAGTTGTTACATTTCATCTAATTTCTTACCGCCGCATGACGAAAACTCGGATGGAAGTAGATGCCGAACAGCTTGCTAGTTGCAAGGCTGCTGGCGCACCTTGACTTGCACAATCGACATAGTGGTGCTGGTGGTGGCGCCATTTTACTAAATCAACTAAATCAAAATGTTCTAAATCAACTAGCCTACTAAATAAACTAAATCAAAATATTCTAAATTAACTAAATCAACTAGCCTACTAAATCAACTGAATCATATCAACTAAATCGACTAAATCAACTAGCATACTAAATCAACTAGCATACTAAATCCACTAGCATACTAAATCAACTAAATCAAAATGTTGCATATGAAAGCCTACTAAATCAAAATGTATCAGGGAGGAGGGACAAGGAGGGGCGACTCGAGGAGGGAGAAGTAGTAGGACAGAGGAGGAAGGCGGAGCGAGGAGGGGCCGGCCGGCGGCGAGTGGAGGGAGGACGGATCGAGGAGGAAGGCGGAGCGAGGAGGGGGCGGCCAGCGGCGAGTGGAGGGAGGACGGAGGAGGATGAGGTGACAGTGGCGCAGATCAGGGGAGGGGCGACGGGGGAGGGGTGACAGGGGAGGACCGGCGGCGCGGGGGGTGAGGAGGAGACCGTGAGTGTGTGTGAGTGTGATCTGTGGATGAGGCTAGTGAGATCTGTAGTTAATTTAGCAGTAGCGATTATTGCCTGAATGCGTTGCTGCTATGTTACGTAGCAGTAGCGCTGTCTATTGTAACGCGTTGCTGCTATAACTGGCCTCGCGGCGGCGGCGTGGGAATTTTAGCAGTAGCGCCGCTTGGAGTGCGCACGCTAGTGATAAACTTGTTTCACCAGCGAGTTTCCACAGCCCGCGCTACTGCTACTTACCAGTAGCGCCTAATTTTATAGCGCGCTCCTGGTAAGATTCTATGTATAGGCTTTTCCCTAGTAGTGGAGTATTGCATCTTCATGGAGTGGGATAGGTAATATAGGGATACTCTCCTCCCAGCTGACCAACAGCTTGTCTCACACTTCCACTTCACGGGATCTCCGATCACATAGAGTGGGTTACCACTATGGACAACTCATGCGGTGGGTCTCAAACCCATCTCCATCGATGCATTATCTATTATATTACGTGATAGACCCTTTGTGAAGGGATCTGCCAAATTTTTCGATGTTTGGATATAATCCAACGTAATAACTCCGGAGTTCCTCAATTTTCTGACAGATTTCAGTCTCCTCTTCACATGCCTTGAGGACTTCATATTGTCCTTTGAACTGTTTATTTTGACGATCACAGTTTGATTATCACAGTTCATCAGGATAGGGGTATTGGTTTTTCAACCATAGGTAAGTCCATCAAGAGTTCACGAAGCCACTCTGCTTCAACAGTGGCAGTGTCTAATGCTGTGAGTTCTGCTTTCATAGTTGACCTCATTAAGATGGTCTGCTTGCAAGACTTCCAGGAAACAGAGCCACCACCAAGTGTGAAAACATAACCACTTGTGGCCTTAATCTCATCAGCATCAGATATCCAGTTTGAGTCACTATAACCCTCCAGTACCCTTGGATACCCGGTGTCACTACTACAAAAATAGCTATAGCCAATATGGACACTAATGGCGCACTGTCATGTGGTGCGCCATTACCAAATACTAATGGTGCACCATGTGTTGGTGCACCATTAGTGTGCAAATACTAATGGCGCACCACATCCACGGCGCGCCATTAGTAATTTTTTTAATTTTTTCAAAACTACTAATGGCGCACCGTGGGAGTGGTGCGCCCGCCATTAGTAATTATATTTCAATTTTTTTCAATTTATTATTTTTATTTTTTAAACTACTAATGGAGCACCGTGGGAGTGGTGCGCCATTACTAGTTCAACTAGTAATGGCGCACCACTCCCACGGTGCGCCATTAGTAATTTGGCCCAAACATTCCCCCGAATGCACCCCCCCTGGACCGCCTTTTCAGTTTCAAAAAAAGAAAATGATAGAAATGTCAAAAAAAAAAGATTCTCATGTGATATGCGGTCTAGTTGTTAGCAAAATTTACAAACATGAATTTTTGACTTTTTTGCAAAATCTCTCGAGAATTTGTAAAAATGGGCATAACTTTTGCATACAAACTCGGATGAAAAAGTTTTTTATATGAAAAATCATCTACTCGAAAAGTTACCTCCGAATTTAACAGAAAATTTTCAAAATCCTCAAAAACCTAACCGAAAAAAGATATGGGGCTTTTAAGATCTGGAAAGGCAAAAAAATCCAAAAAAATTCAAACTTACTAATGACGCACCTGCCCATGGTGCGCCGTTACTATCTTCCCGCCTTCAAAATTCAAAATAAATCAAAAAAATTACTAATGGCGCACCTACCCATGGTGCGCCATTAGTATCTTCCCGCCTTCAAAATTCAAAATAAATCAAAAATAAATAAATAAATTTAGTAATGACGCACCTGCCCACGGTGCGCCATTACTATGCCGTATATATGGCTGGGCGTATCCTCTCCTCCTTACCTCTTCATTTTTCTCCTCCACTCCAACTCTCCTCCACTCCATCTCCTCCTCTCCTCCACTCCATCTTCCCTTCTCTCCTCCACCATACTACCCTCCTCCTCTCCGGCGACCTCCTCCTCCTCCTCCTCTCCGGCGACCTCCTC